>NC_084799.1:137049184-137349184 GCF_963169125.1 Humulus lupulus
CTACCACTACCACGACCACCACCACAACCACCACTACCATCACCACTACCACTACCACTACCACTACCACTACCACTCCCACTACCACTACCACCACTACCACTACCACTACCACTACCACTACCACTACTACTTTTACTACTACTACTACTACTACCACTAATACTACCACTACCACTACCACTACTACTACTACTACCACTACTACTACTACTACCACTACCACTACCCGTACCCCTACCACTACCACTACCACTACCACTACCTCTACCACTACCACTACTACTTCTACTACCACTACTACCACTACTACCACTACTGCCACGACTATTACTACTGCTACTACTACTACTACTACTACTACTACTACTACTACTACTACTACTACTACTACTACTACTACTACTACTACTACTACTACTACTACTACTACTACTACCAATGATATCTATACCCCAAACTCGAATACTTCCTCTTCTAAGAGGTTGGTGAGAGGTAATTCATGTCTTCTACAGATATTTCCCACTCGTGGATACCAATCACATTTCTTCACATTTTCATGACAATCACTGTGTAAAGTAGGCAATTAAAACACGCATTCAAGAACCTTTGCCGCAGTCCTTACACCTCCAAAATGTCCAGCAATGGGAGAAGAATGGCAATGGAACAAAACATCACTTGCTTCCTCTTTCGGCACACATCTTCTAATGAAAAGCTCAACATATTACTTGAAAAGAATATGGTCATCCCAAAACTGGTGAACCATTATTGCCATCACTTACCCCTCAAGACGAGATAGATGATCGGCTACTATAGTATCACTTCCTCGCTTATCTCGAATATCAAAATCAAACTCTTGGAGAAATAAAACCCATTTAATCAAACGAGGGTTGGCATCTTTTTTCTCAAACAAGTACTGAATAGTTGCAGGATCCGTATAGATAATCACCTTGGATCCAATGATATAAGATCGAAACTTTTCACAAGAATAAACCACCATTAACATCTCCTTCTCAGTAGTTGTATAATTCTCTTGAGTTTCATTCAAAGTATGACTCGAATAATAAATTGCTCATAATATCTGATCTCTTTGCTGCCCAAGAACCGCTCCAATGGCATAGTCACTAGCATTGCACATGATCTCAAATGGATCACTCCAATCGGGCACAATAACAATGGAAGTCGCTATAAGTTGCTCTTTAAGGATATTGAAAGCTTTAAGGCATGACTCATGAAAGAGAAAAGGCTCATCCTTCTCCAATAACTTGCATAATAGCCTAGTGACTTTAGAGAATGTAGCCTCTTGGACTTTTACTTAGCTAGATAATAGTAGAAGTAGCTTAGTATTTTAGTTTTCGTGTTTATTCGTTCAAGTTGAGATTTAGTTGGAAACTCATAGAAATAGTTATGGATTTTATAAGTTTAATCTATAGTTTAGAAATATTAATTTTAACATAACGTTTGATTAATATAGTTGGACTTAGAAATATTATTTAATTATAACCTAAGGATTAGATAGAATAATTAAGAGCATGACACTTGTCACATGTATGCTTACGAAGGATTGAAGCATTTTAGATTAATAAATTAATAAATGATAGATCTAGAAGGTCTATAACCTTCAAGCAACTGTTAGGATCACATTTTATTCAGTCAAAGTTGTTTTAACAAACTTCAAGTGTGTTGAAAGTGTGCAAAGACGTGTTTAAAATATCAGTGTATGCCGATATATTGCAGCCATAGGGGCTAATATATCGCCTATGGGTGATTCAGAAAATACGTCAAATTCGCACGAACGAAACCATAGAGGCTCGGGATATAGGAGCAGGTGATATATCGCCTATAGGGGCGATATATCGGCTCACTTTGGCATTTTTGAAATTTCATGGAATCCAAACTAGAAACAGCCCTCAACAACGTAGATTTGCTCCTGAAAGATTTTGATCAAGTTCTGGACATCTGAAAATTCAAATTTATTCAATTATTATTCATTTTAAAAGAGGTTAGTTCCACCCTTTGAACTTTATAAATATGAACTTTCACTCAGCCATTTCATTCATTATTCAAGCAATCTTCAGAGCCTCCAAGCTGCTAAGTTTATTTTAGAGAGAAACACTAAGGTTTTGGGATTAAAAGCTTTTCAATCTAAGCTTTTCTAAACTCTTGGGAAGTAAGATAGAGTGATATTTTGGTATTGAGGTGTAGATCGAAGTTCTATTCTATCCAAGGTATTTTTTATTCTCAGGTTTAGTTCATTATAGTTCCTCTTATTCTTCACTTTTCTTCAAAATCCTAACTTGTTACAATGGCTTTTGGTTAGGTGTTTGATTCCTTTGAAACTTAAGGTTTTCAATAAGTTTCTAACTTGATAGTTTAGATCTTCTTTTCATCTCCATTTCTTTAGAAAAACTTATGGATCTTACTGTTTGGTTTTAGGAGTTTTCAATCACACTCTTGTCTCCAATATCTCAGTTATTGGTAAGGAAAATAGGTTAGATTTTATGTGTTGGGATTATCATTATACGTTTTGTGAATGTATGTATATATATATGTATATGTTTTATGTTGTAGTCGCTTGGGAAATATAGTTTCTTAGATAGCAAATAAGCATATCCCAAGATTTTTATCATTATCGTAGATTATTGTTATGATTTAACCTACCTCGAATAGTAGCAAGAGGACCTAGATGGTTTATCATATACTATATTGTGTTTAAACCTACCTCAAATAGTTGCAAGAGGACCTACTATGGTAATGAGTTAATGACCATTATTATTGTAGTCCTATGTTTTTTTTATGATTTACCTTTTTACGTGATATGTTTTATGATTTATGCTTTTGTCTTATGATTTATGATATGTTTTAGTAGATTTTCCTTACTAGACATTAGGCTCATTCATTTTTATTTTAGATGGTGCAGGAAAATAAGCTTGGAAGGTGGGATGGATTCATGGCAGCTTTGGCGTGTGTATTGGGAGAGGATTGGATGAATGGACTAATGGGAAAGATCAAGGATGACGTTATGTTTCAAGTATTTTCAATTATGTATTTATGTTTTTCCGCATTTATTATTTAAACAATTAATTAAAGTTTTTTTTTTGTTTTCTTTATGATTTTATGTAATAACAATGGGATCCCATATTTTCGATTTTATAATAAAGTTATATTATTTTATGTATGTATTCGGAAATAATAGATATGTCTTAGTAGTTTTAATGGTCCGAGGTCTTTAAGTTAGTCGGGTCATTACAGTTGGTATCAGAGCCCACGGTTCATATGTATGAAGTTCTCCTTGATACACACGCAAGAGCTCCGGATATAACCGTCAATGTAATTATTTATGTTATGAATGTTATGTTTATATTAATAGCTAACGTTTTAGTCATTATGTTTTCAGTCAAAATGAATGGATCTTTGACCTATCATGATATCCGAGCCATTAAGGCTTTGAAAAGGGTTTGAGAGCCAAGGGATACAATAGGAGTGATAGAAAGAATCACTCAGAGATTGATTTTATTTCACAAGGAGATAGTTCACCTTCAAATCGCTAGGCAAATCATGATGAGAGCTATGGAACAAGATGTCCTAGTAATTAGGCTTTTTAAGGATTTTCTTACTGTAGTTTCAAAATTGGAACAATTATGGGAGACTATGGATGATGAAGATGATTTACTGGTAGCCACGATATATTATTTTCTCATACTCAGGTTTACCTATAGGTTTGAGTTACAATTCACTAATGAACAAAAGCATAATATCTTAATGAATATTCCCTGAGGTAGTTTTGAGGCTCATAGTAATGATAATTATGAGGGAATAAATGATGATATGTTAGATGAAGAGTCAGATGTAGAAGATCCTAATTTTTTAGAAATTTTGCCCTAGATTATTATTAGTATAGTTTCTATATTTATTTTGAATTTATTATTGTAATAAGTGAAAATATTTTTCCAATTGAATAAAATTGTTATTTTTGAATGACATGTAAGAGTTTGATTTTTTTTTCTATAATCATAATAAATTTAGAATAAATTCAATAAATAATGACTGATTCAGCGAGGGTAGATACAAATCGATGGACCAGGTTCTGTATTGAGAGTTTAAGGGGCCATAGTAGTGGGAACGATTTTACTGATCCCAACCCTCTCTCAATATTGTTAACTTTGGAAAAACGACGAGTTTCGAGCCTGAGAATTAAGTCATATAGGGTTATAAGAAATAGACATAGAAAATAATAAAGATGGCTTAATAGTCTAAGTATAGAAACACACAATAGTTTATAAAAGATGGCCTACATAATTTTCATAAGAAATCATAACTGATAGGTCCGAATTATATTTGCTTAGACTAAGTTTTGACTTAGAAACTATTAGGGTAAGTTCTAACGTGTTTTCTCAAATGTTAGAACTTTATTGAAGATGTCGCTATGAATGTATGCATGCACGAATGGCAATGCCCCCAGCACCACCAACGAGAATCATGAAGCCCCTCCAGTTCGAAGAAGGGGAACACGTGCTACCAATGATGATGCTAATAGAAATGCACCACAACCAGTTGACAACACTGCTAACATTATCCAGTTACAACAACAAGTGGAAGAATTGTTGTAGCAACAACGAAAACAACCTCAGCCACAACCTCAAATGCAGCTTCAGCTGCAGACTCAGCCGCAGCCTCAGCCAATGGCTCAAGCACCCCAGCAAGGGCAAAACATAGGATATCCATATGGGTGATGGCCGGTTGCAAACTATGCACCTTATCCAGCTCAGTACATATAGTTAATCTATGAGCGTTTCTGTAAGTAGCATGCTCCAAACTTTGAAGGGACAACCGACCCATTTGAGGCGAAAGAATGGCTCAAGAATGTAGAGCCTATTCTAGCACACATGAACCTCGGCATGTAGATCACATATCCTATGTTTCCTCTCTACTGAAAAAGGATGCAAGAATCTTGTGTGATTTAGTACAGCAGACTCATGATGTCACCGCCATAACTTGGACCAGATTTGTGGAGCTGTTTCACAAAAAGTACTACAACTTGGCAGTCATCGCTACGAGGGTGGAAGAGGTTGCCAGTCTTAAGCAGGGAAATTTTACAGTAGTCGAGTATGCTCGACAATTTGATTGTCTAGCCAAGTTCTCACCAGAGTTGGTTCCAACCGATTTCTTGAGGGTTACCAAGTTCACTAGGGGACTCAGACCCAAGATTGAGTTAGGAGTCAAGCTTGTAAACCCTGGAACCACTTCTTACGCCGATGTTCTAGAAACGGCTATAGAGGTGGAAAGGCTCCAAGAAAATTTTAGTAAGGAGGAGGTAAGCAAGTCTGAACCCAGGTAGCAGAATCAGACTGTAGAGTCCAAGAACTTTACTTAGCTAGTTAGATAGTAGTATTATAGTATTTATAGCATTATCTTTGTAACTGTAGATTTTTGGTTCAAACCGGGAATTATTTGGACACTCATAGTAATACTTATAGATTTTCTAAGTTTAACCTATAGTTTAAGAATATTAATGTTAATCTAAGGTTTGATTATATGACTGATATTAAGGATAATATTTATTATACTGTAAGGTTTAGATAAGGACCAATAGGATTTTAAGCACATGTTATGTATGGATGATTAAGGATTAAGTATTTTGAGGATTAAATTTAATAAGGGTAAAAGTTTGAATGCTATAAGGTCAGTCAGCAGCTTTGAATACGTTGAGGGCTTAGTCAAGGCTGTTTACTCCATTCAAACTTAGCTAAAAATGTGTAATTTCGTGTTTAATTAATCAACGTGTGCCGATATATCGCAGCTATAGGGGGCGATATATCGCAGCACGTAGATACGGAAAACACGAGACGATGCACGACAGTCTCGGGCATACTGGTCCAGGTGATATATCGCCTACAGGGGGCGATATATCGCCTCCTTCAGTATATTTCAAAAGTTTTTGAATTCTTTTTCCTTTCAGCCATTCAACCTCTTGATAAGTCCAGCATCTCTTGAACGAGTCTTCAGCCTCTGCTGAACGATTAGTCAAATTATTTTCACCTAAAAAGCTATTATTTTTATTCAAGTAAAATTAATATCCTTTCATTCCTAAACTCTATAAATAGGACCTAGTATCCAACCATTATTCACCTTTTACTCTAAGTTCAGAGGCTACAAGTTGCTAGGTGAGTGTGAGAGTGTAAACACTTGGGTGGGGAAATCATAAGCTTGATCATCATAAGCTTATCAAACACTTGGGGAAGTAATGTTTCATAGTATTTCGGTTCGAGGTTTAGATTGGTCTACAAGTCTTCAAGGTATTTCCACACTCTAGTTCATTGGTCTTATGTTATTTTCTTTCTCATAGTCTTCTACTCAGTCTTCTAACCTCATTCTTATTTTGGTTAGGAAATCTAAGAACTTGCTCATAAGTTTTTGGTAAGTATGTTTCTCAAAGGTTTAGTCATTCCATTCCTTCCATTCTTTTCATTACTTTTTCTTCAATCTACTCACCATGTTAACACATGGTTTTAGGAGTGTTCCAAAAGTCCCAACGCTATCCTCTTATCCCGGTAACTTTGGTAAGGAAAATAGGATAGAATCTATATGTTATATGCCTATATTATCTTATGTTTTATGCTATGAAATATGTTATAAAATATGTTATGATATGTATATTTGTAGGCTTGGGCATATGACCCATATGACTAACAAGACCCCAAATAGATTATGGGCATATGACCTACTTAGCGAGTAGGACCCCACTGATCTCATGGGCATATGACTTGTTTAGTCTATGGGACCCCAAGTAATAATGACCATTATAGTATGTGTATGTAATAAGTGTTATGTTATGTCTTTATGTTTATTATGAAATTTATGTACATGAAGTATGTGTTAGATTTTCCTTGCTGCGCATTAGGCTCATTCCTTTTTGTTTAAATGTGCAGGAAAATAGCTATTAGTGGCGGTAAGGTTCGTGGATGCTTGGAGATTGTGTATCGATGGTGAATGGATTCAAGGAGTCGAGAGTTCGATTTCGAGGATGTAGTCTTTTATTTATGGGTTTATATGTAATTTTTCCGCACTTTCTATGTAACTCCTTTATTTTAAATTATGTTTTGTTTTTAAGACAATGGGATCCCATATCCTTCTTGATATTTTTGTAAGTAACTCTTATTTTTACAAGTTACCTAATAAAATTATGGTATTTTCGCAAATGTAAGTTTTATTAAGGATTTGTATGTATAGTTTCATTAATGGTCCAAAAGTCTAGAGTAGTGGGTCATTACACAGACTCAGAGTGGTCAACACCATAACAACAATCAGCATAGCAATAATGGGCAGAAAAGAAAGCATCCTGATAATAAGCAAGCTGACGCTGACAAAAGAGCACAGACTAATAATGGTAATAATAGGCTGGGTTATGTGAACTACCCTCATTGGTCCAAATACCAGAAAAGACATCCTGGGGAGTGTCGTGCAAACACCAAGGGTTTTTTCAATTGTGGCCAAGAAGGCCATCGGAAAAAGGATTGTCCACCGCTTAAACAAGATGCAAGTAACAAGGTGGTCATAGGCCAGCTTCCTAGCCTTGATAATATATTTTCAGCATTGTTTGTTTTAGAAGCAGCACACTCGTATATCTCGTTAGGAATGATTAAGAAATTAGACAAACCTTGTGAAAGATTTAGAACTAGGTTTGTTACGGAATTGCCTTCAGACAAAGTAGTTCTATCATCACGAATAATACGAGGAGTACTGATCAAAGTTTAGGGCACAAAACTAGAAGGAGACCTAATAGAGCTAGAGATCAAGGACTTTGACGTAATACTAGGGAAGTATTGGCTAGCAAGGCATGGCATAACCATCGACTATAGACGCAAGGAAGTGACGTTCGAAACTCCTGACAGTCAGAAGCTATGTTTTATGGGAAAGGTTTCAGGACTACGAACACTGCTTATGTCATCTCTCAAAGCTCAGAGGATGATAGAGAAAGGATGTCACACATTCTTAGCAAGCGTCACTGATGTGGCATAAGAAACACCACTAAAGGTTGGAGACGTCCGCATTATAAAGGAATTTCTAGAGATATTTCCTCACGACTTACCAGGGTTACCCCCTACTTGGGAAATTGACTTCACAATTGAACTAGTACCGGGAATTGAGCCTATCTCAAAGGCACCATACTGGATGGCATCTACCAAACTTAAGGAGTTGAAAACACAGATACAAGAGCTCTTAGACTTGAATTTCATCAGACCGAGTCATTCGCCATGGGGAGCAATAGTTCTAGGATGGAAGCATGCGAATGTGTATTGATTACCGCAAGCTAAACAATGTGAAAATTAAGAACAATTACCCACTACCCTAGATCGACGACTTATTTGATCAACTCCAAGGAGCGACTGAATTTTCAAATATTGATCTATGGTCTGGTTATCACCAGCTCAAGGCAAGGGAAGAAGACATACCAAAGACATCTTTTAGGACTCGATACAGATATTATGAGTTTCTAGTTATGTCTTTTGGTGTTACCAACGCTCTAGCCGCATTTATGTACTTAATGAATCGGGTCTTCAAGAATTACTTGGACAAATTCGTCGTAGTGTTCATTGACGATATTTTGGTGTACTTCAAGGACAAAGTCGAGCACGAGGAACATTTAATACTGACCATGCTACAACTAAAGGAGCATGAACTTTATGCCAAGTTCAAGAAATGAAAATTTTGGCTATCGCAAGTGGTGTTCTTCGACCATATTGTATCCAAGGATTGAGTCGCAGTAGACCCAACTAAGGTACTGGCTGTGAAGGATTGGCCAAGACCTAAGAATGCGTCAGAGGTTAGAAGTTTTCTTGGGCTAGCAAGCTATTATTGGAGGTTTGTAGAAAGCTTTTCTAAGATAGCCACTCCGCTTACCAACCTGACCCAAAATCAACAAAAGTTCAACTGGATGGATAGGTGTCAAGAGAGCTTCCAGTTGCTGAAGGATAAATTATGCTCAGCACCAGTACTTTGTGTACCGACACCCAACGACAAGTTTGTAGTATACTGTGTTGCATCAAAGCAAGGTTTGGGATGTGTGCTGATGCAAAATGACAATGTAACAGCCTACGTATCAAGGTAGCTGAAAGAATACGAGCAACGCTATCCAACACGTGATATGGAGTTGGCAGCGGTGGTCTTAGCATTGAAAATATGGCGCCACTAACTTTATGGACAATGGTTTGAGATTTATATAGACCACAAGATCTTAAAATATTTCTTCACGCAAAAGGAGCTCAATATGAGGCAGCGCATGTGGTTGGAACTAGTAAAGGATTATGACTCTAAAATCCTATACCACCCATGAAAAGGCAAATGTAGTTGCAGATGCGTTAAGTCGGAAGAGTTATGAAAACCTGGCAACATTATCTAGAATTTAAAAGCCATTACAACAAGAGCTGACTAATGTCGGGATAGAACTAGTCATGGGCCAACTAGCTAACTTGTCCATCCAGTTGAGTTTTCTAGATGATATACGGATCAGGCAAGGGCCAACTAGCTAACTTGTCCATCCAGTTGAGTTTTCGTGATGACACGTTAGCATCGCATATGGCTGCAGTTAAAGAAGGAAAGACTACAAATTTCTCTATATCAGGACAGGGGTTCTTGAGATATAAAGGGCGGGTGTGCGTGCCAAATGACTATGGGATTAAGATGAAGATTTTAGAAGAGGCACACACTACCCTATACTCAGTTCACCCGGGGTCTACCAAGATGACTCACGACCTTAAGCCACTATATTGGTGGCCGGGAATGAAGAAAGACGTAGCAGAATATGTGTCCAAATGCCTTATATGCTAGCAAGTGAAGGCGGAACATTAGCGACCCGCAGGTTTATTGTAACCCATTAGTATTCCGGAATGGAAGTGGGAAGACATAGCCATGGACTTCATGACAGGATTACCATGAACAAATAAGCAACACGACTCAACTTGGGTTGTGGTGGATAGACTCACCAAGTCAGCTCACTTCCTTCCTGTCAAGACGACGTACACTGCTGACCGGTACACAGACATTTATGTTCAAGAAATTGTATGACTACATGGAATCCCTAAGACCATAGTATCTGATAGAGGATCGGTGTTTACATCAAGATTTTGGGGAAGCTTTCAGCAAGCCATGGGTACCAAGCTAAGTCTCAGTACGGCATTTCATCCTCACACTGACGGTCAGTCCAAGTGTACCTTATAGATTTTAGAAGATATGTTGCGTGCTTGTGTACTAGACTTTGGAGGATGGTGGAGTAAGTATTTGCCACTTATACAGTTCTCGTACAATAATAGCTACCAGGAAACTATCGGTATGGCAGCCTATGAGTTACTTTATGGAAGGAAGTGTCGGTCGCCATTACATTGGGATGAAGTAGGAGAAAGAAAACTTCTTTAACTCAAAGCTATTAGAGAGGCTCAAGACGCAGTGGAGCTGATTAGAAAGCGTATGCTCGCTACTCAGAGTCAATAAAAGAGTTATGCGGATGCCAAGTGGTGAGATGTGGAATTCAAAATCAGAGATCAATTCTTCTTAAGAGTATCTCCTATGAAGGGAGTAAAGCAGTTTGGGAAGAAAGGCAAACTTAGTCCCCGGTTTATAGGTCCTTTTAAGGTATTGGACAAGGTGGGACAAGTAGCATATAGAGTAGCCCTACTGCCAGCTCTAGCAGATAACCACAATGTGTTTCACATCTCGATGTTACGTAGATATGCGTCAGACCCATCTTACGTTCTCAAGTATGATATGTTAGCACTTCAGAAAGACCTGAGATACGAGGAACGACCGGTTAGTATCCTAGAGAAGGGAATGAAGGAATTACAGTCTAAGAGTATTCTGATAGTCACTACAACAATTTTTAGTATATATTACATTAAAAAATAACACTTATTTAAAAGTGCTATTAATAAGCAATTAAAAAAACACACGGCCCCATATGTGAAATTTCATTTGGCGCCATATGAAATATATAACTAGGCGCCAAATGAAAATAAGAGACACGGAAGCACACAGTAAACTATTCTCAGCCTCCGAACCCCTAAGCCTCCATTAAATCCCTAATTTCTGGTTTCGTCTCTTTGCCTCTCTTTGCTTCTCTTTGCTTCTCATTCTTTCTGGTTTCCTAGTCTCTTTCTTTGCTTCTCAGCTTCTCTTTCTTGCTTCTCAGCTTCTCTTTCTTTCTCTTTTTTTTTTCGTCTACACAACCAAGCAGAGCATCACTCAACAACCCTTTTATTCAAACTTCACTATTTATTCTTCTATGTCGTCTAAAATTATGAAAAACCCGAAGAACCATTTTTTCAGGATCTGGGTTTTCACTTCCTCGCCTTTTTTCTTCATGGGTATGTCAATTTCTTTACTGGGCTTTCATTTTTTTTCCATCTTCTTTTTTGTGTTTTCTTGATCTTTTGTGCTCTGATGTGTTATGTATAGCTTTAGGTGAAACTCATTTGGGAATTTCACTGTTCAGGTTACATTTTTTTTCTTTCCTTTCTTTACAGTGTCACTGCATTTTTAAGCTCTTCAGTTTTTTTTTGGTTAAGTTTTTTTGAAATTGGACCAAGAGGTCTTGGGGGTTCTTAAAAGGTTCCAAGCTTTGGTTTAGCTTTTCAAAAAATGTGAGGAATTTTTTTATAGGTGAAAGTAATTTCATTTTAATTTTGGAGCTGAGAAATTTTCATATTTGGCATCTTGATGCTTTCCATTCCTTAATTCCTTTAGATTTATTCTTTATTTGCTTGATCAGCCAATTTATGGTGTTACCTTTATTCAAGCTTATTGAATGCTAGTAAATTCCATGTCTTTATCATTTATTGACCATCACGAGTATTTACAATTTCTAAAGGTATGGTTGATTATTTTTGTCCAATATTTACATTATCAATCCTTTTATGATGTAATTTACCTTGGTCTGTATGTTGAACAAGGAAAATCTCCATATAATTTTTTTATAGGTTAACATTTAGCTCAAAGCTGTTCCTTTAACCCTTTTGATTTGAACTTGTTGAGTTTTAATGCTTTCAATATATGTAGAAAGATGATGGCACAACCGAAGTATTGATGAAGAAAAAAACTTATAGGTGAATTGGTTGAACTCTGAGGAATAGTTTGAATGATCAAGTTGAAAATGGCAACAAATATGACGACTGATCAAGGTCCTGATAGAAATGGTACTATGTGGACTATAGATCAGAAGCTTGATCAACCCAGGGACGAAGAGGCTAGAAAGCTTAAAAACATGTACACAGAAAAGGTATACTTGTTTCTTGTTCTTGGAGATCTCTTTCTCTTAGTCTTTCATCCTTTTGAAATACCTATCAAAGTCAAACTCATGATACCTGGCAAAATGTTCACTTCAAAAGCTTTGGATGTTTCTCACAATATGGGAAATCGTCAAAATGGATATTACCGATATAGAAGGGATTGCTACAATATAGTTGTATGCTTGTGCTCAGGGTAGATTACAATTCTCTAGGCCCTATTTTAATTTCCTGTGGGATGTATTCTGAAAATGGCAGGCAATGAGATTAATGAATTTGATGAAATTGAGCATATTATGATAGTTGCATGGTTCCTTTACTGAATTGCTTTTGTTTTGTTTAGAAAATATTAGCACTGATACTTCTGTATTTTTCACTTCTGAGCTAGACGTTATTTGTGCACATCTTACTTCATAGAAAGAATGTAGAAATACGCTTCTCTCAAAATTTTATTGTTGATTTGTATGTTCTACTTTAATTTGCTTGTGAGATGCATTGAAAATGGCCAGCTACTAGCCATGAGAGTAAACAAAAATTTATAGAAATTTAGCATGTGATGCTACGTATTTAGTTCCTTTGTTGATTTGGTTTTGTTCTGTCTTGTTCAGAAGCTTTCAGTAGTAATGCTTCTGCAACTTGCATTCCAGAGCCTTGGAGTGGTATATGGAGATTTAGGCACATCTCCGTTGTATGTTTTCTACAACACTTTCCCTGATGGAATTAAAGACCCAGAAGATTTGATTGGAGCTTTATCTTTGATAATATACTCGCTTACTCTTATTCTGCTTCTCAAGTATGTGCTAATTGTTTGTAGAGCAAATGATAATGGTCAAGGTAAAGTGTTCTCAACCTGGAAAGTTGATTTGCCGAAGTTAATCTTCTAATGCTTGCATATAAATTTTATATATTTCTTATTAAAATAAATTGAAAAATGAAGATACAAAGAAACAGGGATTATTTGTGAATAGCATGATTGAAAAATGAAGATACAAAGAAACAGGGATTTAAGTATTTATGTTTCAGAGAAGAAATATGATAATCTAGATGTTGTTTATGTATTTTACGGTATTTTATAAGAAACAAAACTTTCATTAAATTTCAAAAAATTATGTATTTATAGTTACAAGAATGTGATGTAGTATCTTCAAATACAAGAAATCGAAAAAACTTAAACTCTATTTAAAGAAACCAAACAAAGCTAACACCACTAAAAAAAATATTACTCCAAGTAAGAGTAATTAGAGAAAGGAGAAAATCCTTGAATTTCATTTACTGAAGCTCAATGGTAAGTTGATAACCTAATCCTTTTCTACAATGATATCATATCTTTGATGACCTCAAAAGCTGCATCATCACATTGTTCCACATTACAGCCACGATCTCGCTTTTACCAAAAACATATAGGTTCTCCATCTATACTGTCTCACATATTTTAGGTAATACCGAACATAATCAACTTCATTCAACAATTCACATCATAATGATCTAGCTTTGCTGCAATGCTGAACAGATGATCCAATGTTTCAGTTATGTTTATACAAAACACATCACACAAAGGTGAGAGGGTTAAATGCAAACTAGTTCACAAGTACTAGTCTTATAATAAACTAGCCGAACAAAAGCGTTAACTCTGATTGGAATGGATGGTATTAAAATGCTAATAAAAATAAGGAGATTGCCAAAGAATATTAATGTCAGACTAAGATTTACAAGGATAAAAAGCCCAGAATTTTCACATGTCCAACAATTTTTTATCTAGAAAGGATTCCCCAATGTAAAAACCACGTTATTCTCCTCCACTCACTCACTAATTTATGGTTTCTGTAATGACCCACTAATCTAGACTATTTGGACCATTAACGAAACTATACATAAAACTTACATTTTTACGAAAATACCATAATTTTATTGAGTAACTTGTAAAATAAGAGTTACTTACAAATAAATAGAATACTAAGAAGGATATGGGATCCCATTGTCTTTAAAAACAAAACATGATTTAAATGAAAAGAATTACATAAGAAAATGCGGAAAATACATATAAAACCATATAAGATAAGATGAGACTACATCCTCGAATCGAATAACGCTCGGCCCCTTGACTCCATTCACCATCGATACACATCCTCTAAGCGTCACGAATCTTTCCGCCTCTAAAGCTTATTTCCTGCACATAAACAGAAAGGAATGAGCCTAATGCCCAGCAAGGAAAAATCTAACACATAGTCATAAACATAATTTCATAAGAAACATAAAGACATATCATAACACATAACACACTTATTATAATGGCCATTATTACTTGGGGTCCCATAGACTAAACAAGCTTATGCCCATGAGATTAGTGGGGTCCTACCAGCTAAATAGGCATATGCCCACAATCTTTTTGGGGTCTTGTTAGTCAAAAAGGGCATAAGCCCAAGCCTACAAACATACACATTCATAACATATTCATAACATATCATAACATAACACATAAGATAACATAAACATAAACATAAACATATAGATTCTAGCCTATTTTCCTTACCAAAGTTACCGGGATATAATTGACTGAGTTGGGACTTTATGGAACACTCCTAAAACCATAAGAAAGAGTGAGTCTAAAGAAGAAAAGAGATGAAAAGGAAAATGGGAAGACTAAACCATTTGAGAAACATGCTTACCGAAACTTATGTGCTCAAGAACTTAGATTCCCTAACCAAAATGAAGATTAAGGTTAGAGATTGAGTAGAAGACTATGAGAAAGAAAATAACATAATACAGAAATGAACTAGAGTTTTGGTTACCTCAAAGACTTGGAAGACCAATCTACACCTCAACCGAAATACTATAGAACCTCACTTCCCAAAGTGTTTGATAAGCTTATGATGTTTAAGCTTATGATTTTCCCAAACCAGGTGTTTACACTCTCACACTCTCTTAGCACTAGCAGCTTCTGAACTTAGAGTAAAAGGTGAAGAAATGGCTGGGTACTAGGTCCTATTTATAGAGTTTGGGAATGAAAGTATCTTGATTTTACTTGAATAAAAATAATGGCCTTTTAGGTGAAAATCATTTGAATAATCATTCAGCAGAGGCTGAAGACTCGTTCAAAAGATGCTGGACTGTTGAAGGAGTTTGAATGGCTGAAAGGAAATGAATTCAAAAGTATTTGAAAACATGCTGGTGGAGGCGATATATCGCCTGGACCTTTGTTCCTGAGGCGACCGTGCATCGATTCGTGTTTTCCGTATCTACGTGCTGCGATATATCGCCCCCTATAGCTGCGATATATCGGCACACACTGAATATTTAAACACGAAATTACACATTTTTAGCTAAGTTTGAATGGAGTAAACAGCCTTGACTAAGCCATCAACGTACTCAAAGCTGCCGACTGACCCTATAACATTCAAACTTTACTCCTTATTAAATTTAATCCTAAAAAATACTTAATCCTTAATCACCATTCATAACATGTGCTTAAAATCCTATTGGTTGATGTCTAAACCTTATAATATAATAAATATAATCCTTAATATCAGTCACTTTAATCAAACCTTAGGTTATACTTAATATTCTTAAACTATAGATTAAACTTAGAAAATCTATAAGTACTACTATGAGTGCCCAATTAATTCCCAGTCTGAACCAAAAATCCACAGTTACGAAGATAATACTAAACATACTATAATACTACTAAATAATTAGCTAAGTAAAGTTCTTGGACTCTACAGTTTCGTCTCGTCATTCTCTACCTCACGCGAGTCTCTAGAGCACACGACGTCGGTGAGAGCTTCCGGAGGACACAACGGAGGTCATTTTTCTAGTTGTCTCGTCTATCTCTGCCTCATATAATGATTCTCCCCTGCTAGAAGCAAGAACATCTTTGTGAGGGGAGTTTTTTTTATACAAATTTCATATAATCAATATATAAATATAGGGTGAACTTCTAGGGTGATTTATAATCTGATTTCATTTTTTTTATATTATATTCAAAGCTAGAGAAATAACAAAACCTGTGTGCATACAACACATGTACATATATATAGTAGCATTTCTTTCTTTTAGGTAAACTTCTATGCCATGAGCCATAGATTTCTTTGTGATGCAGAACAGAAAAAATAAAGAAAAGGGCTAAAAATACCATAGTCCACTGTAGGATTGGTAATGAACATGGTAGATTTATGATTTGGGATGAACATACAAATTATAAATGATGAATAAAATAAATATATATGTCGTCATGACCGGGAATTTTATACAATTGAATATAGTTTATGTAAGTAATAAATTTGAATATTGAATATTGTCCGAGCCAATCAATTTTTGTCAAGATGCATTACAAATTTCAATTGAGTGTTTGTTTGAACTTGATTTATTAATAGAGCTCACCATGATGAAGTGAATCTTCTCTGTACATATAACCTTGATCTAGCTTTCTATGTTTGTTATTGAACCAACAATATACTTATCCCTACTTTTAATAGACTTGTGAAACCCATGTCTGTACATTGTCTTATACATATACATAATTCCTCTTGTTTTAATCTTATTGTGCTGTGAAATCATTTTCCCTTGCTTATACTCTTTATGCCTGGCATAATTTTTCTTTTATCATTTCATCTCTTTAGGTACAATGTAGCAATTAAGTGTGCAACTATTACTCTTGCTGGGCACTCCTAAACAAAGTAGAATTATGAATATAGATTACTCTCTGTCATTTTAGATTTTTCTCTTAGAAATCCAAGTCTCTCATCTTTTTTTTCTGCAATTTTGGGTAAAATCTGAATCTTTCTATTTTATTTCAATCTCTTGCCCTAACTTCTCTCTATTCAATTCTATTTCAGATTTTGTTTTTAGAAATTGGAAAATGTTGTTGAGCTGTGGGGTAAGCTCTTTCTTCCTTGGCTTTCATTCATTAGAGTTGGTGTTTGATTTTTTTGGGGTTATTTCAGTTTTACTTGAACAAATATACTTATCTTATCAATTTATTTAGTTCTTACTTCAACAAACAGCTTTAATACAAGTAAATGTTTATGGGTTGTTGGGGATTAGTTGGATGATTTATATATACATACATGTGTGTTCTTAGCTTCAGGTTGAGCATTTTTCTTAAATAGTCACTGTTTGTTCTTGTTTGGAATCAAAATCCCTACTATATATCTTAATAAGTATGGATGAATCTCAATGAGTCATATTTATATAATTATTTTTGCATCTTATGTATGCTCATTCCCATATATTGATTTGTTCAGGCACTAATTAAAGTTGTTAAAAATCATGTGTCAAGTTTTTTTATTTATTTTTTGATGAAAAAAGGAATATATTGCACCAAAACAAACAAATACAACCAGTTCAAAACCAACTGAAAAGGCTAACAGATTATAGACATTTAATAAGAGCAGCTAGAGAACAATTATGCCTTAGGACTTTTTGACTCAGCCTACCATTCAATCTATACTTCACAGCCTGCTTAATCAACCTCACTATATACAAAGGAGTATAGGAACAGACAGAAAAAATGCAAGAGTTCCTATTAAACCACACACCATAAACCGCAGCAGCCAAAACAGCAATAGAAAAGTTGTGCAGAAAACTCTTAGGCTTCCTATCTAACCACTCTTTCCAGCCAACATATTGAAGAGGCCAAATACCAGAACCCAGCCACCCTTTGAGCAGAGCCCAAACTTGCTGGGAAAACCAGCAATCAAATAAAAGGTGCTGATGCGATTCCTCCACCTGCTCACAGACTGGGCACAACACAGAAGCAATAGAAACTTGGCACCTCACTAAGTCTTGCACTTTTGAAATATGGGGTTAATCTCACTTTAATCTCATTATAGGTGGATTTACTTTTGGCTGCTGCTTGTGGTCTTTTCATCAGTGAAGAAGCTTTAAATATCTGGGTCTGTCTTCTATTCTAGTACTTCTGTTTCACAAGCTCAAGAAATTTTCTTGCTCCTTTTAGTAAAATTTGTGTGTTTCATGGTTCCATTGTATTCCTGAATTCTTATTTATAGTAAATGATTTAGGTTGGCATATCTATAGCAAGGATGCTAACTTTGGATGGGTCATGGAAGTCTCTTGCTGAGTCCTTTTCTAGGAATGCTGGATACATAACATTGACGATTTTTTGGGTGTACTGGTTAGCTTCCTAATTCAATTAGTTGTTTTTATTAAACATGTTTGATGAAGCTTTTCACTTGTAGCTTTTCACTTGTAGCTCTTTAGCCATTACCATTTTTATATATTTGTCACATCTTGATCACGAGGACACGGAAAAGCTGGTATGGGTTTATGGAAAATAAAGTAGTAAATGTATTGAAATATTTTTCATGTTTTCTATTTGTACCAAAGTTAGTACAAGCTTGTGTTAGCTATAGTTTTTATTTATATTTATGTCTAATAATATTTCTGTTATGATGTGACCTATTTTGAGTGGAAATTTCTTTCAAGTCATGTGGCTGCAGCTTGGGGGCTGCTGATAGTGAATAGTTTAAGGAAAAATATGAGTGGGGAATTTCTTTTATTGGCCATTCAATTGAAATTATTTTTTGCATGTATAATTATAATGGAACACCTTGTTTCTATCTTGTCAGATACTTGCAGAGAAAATGTGTCATTTGATTGTGTTATATATTATTTTCATTATAATTTCTATCTTATGCTGTCTATTCTTCTTGTATGATGTAGATGCTAAAGAAGCTAAGCAAACAATTAAGTGGCGAGGATTGGAATTGGAACAACTTAAACACATTATGTTGGGCAATAGGGTCTATATCTGGTTCGATGATGGAAGAACAGGTACACTTTTAACTTACCTTATAAATGTTATTTCTACTCATTTTCTATTTGTGGTCACTGCTTATACTTTCTGATTCAACTATAAACTCATCATTTACTTCTCGAGATATTGTCTACGTCCCACCTCCCTAGTTGTGATAATAGTTTACTTGGCATTTCTGTTTTGACTACAAAAAATTGTTTATTCTGATCAAAGATAGTCACATGTGTAAATTTGAGTAAATTTGAGAACTATGAGAAACTTGGTTGGAGGTATACAACCAGTACTTTTTTGAAATCTTATACATAATCCTCCTCTCTTTCTGTAGGTATGTTGTTGGACAGTACCCGAGGTTTCTAAGAGCTCACTGGAAGTTCCTAAAAACTGTTGTGAACAAATTGTTTGAGTTCATGCATGAGACACATCCTGGTGTTCAGGTTTTTGTTCTGTTGTTGTTTTCTTGTCTCATTAACAGTTGCAAAACATTTTCTTGAACTCTTATTTATTATAGTGTCACTAAGTGTTTTTATTTGTTATAGCTAGCTTATTAAGTATATTATAATTAAGGAATCCTGAATGGTGTCTCACATTCTTTGCAACAGCACTAAAGGCCTCTCTGTGGCTTATATCTAGCTTTAAAGTTGGCTTTAAAGTTGGGGTTAGAACAAGGGCTATAGACACCAACAGGTAACTAGTACAAGATCAAGAAACTAAGGCATATTTATAATAGTGAGTAATACTATGTACAGCAATTAATAAAAATACATTCAGTAATATTATTAGTGAATCTTTCTTTTTCAATACTACATATATATGGATCTGGCACAATGCTTCCTGTACTTCTAGTGGCCTTTTGACCTTGTTTGGTTGTAGGCATGTGTTAATTTCATTAACATGTGTGTATAGATTCTTGTACTTTTTATTTATAACTTTGGCCACTATATTATAACTTAGAAACACTTAGTCTGGATCAAATTCAAGGTGTTGAGCTTTTTATTTCACCTTCATTCAATTAAGAAATTGAGTTACTTCATATTATTTTCATTCGCTGCCTACATATATTTAAATTTGTCCAGCCACTGCTTAACTGGCCTTTTCTTTTTATTTTCTCATAAGCAGTTGCTTCAACTAAATTGGGGAAGATATTGAACTCCTATGCCATTTTAACTTGTCCTTTCACTGTGAATCTCTCCTATGCATTCCTAGTAAATCTAACTTGTCTGAAGCAATTGTTTAAATTCTGCAGCCAGACTTGAATGTGAGGGAAAAGATACTAATCCTAATTGACACATGGCAAGAAGAATTCGGGGGACCTCAGGGGAGATATCCTCAATACTATGCAGCATATAATGAACTGAAGGTTGTTAGTTTATTAAATGTTATTTTAGCATGTTAAGCTTGATACACAATTTTCTCTTGTTATTTACTTCGTCAGCCAAGGCATTTGGGCAAAAGCTTATTTAAGTTGATTAAAGTGTAAATATCATATGATCAACCTTTTTTTTTTGCTTTCTGCTTTATGTGAGATATGCAATAGCATGGGTTGCAGATGAATGTGAATATTAGTTATACATGATTATACTAGCCTACAAGGTATATATATGCTGAAGTTGAATCCCTTAGTGTTGTCCTTGATGCTTAAGTTATGATGAATGTTTTGCGTCTGTGTTTGGATGGGTTGTATTAATTCTATGTGTTCCTTTTTCTGTTTAGAGTTTTTATATCACAGGCTGCTGGAGTTGAATTCCCACCTCGAGAAGAGAGCAGTGTACCATTATTTACTCCACCCCAGACCCAGCCAATAATTTCTCCTGTTACTGAATACAATGATGCTACTATTGAGGCCTCTTTACAGTCTGATGCTTCAGGCCTCAGGTACTGTCTCGATGACAACTGACTTTTGTTTGTCATAAACATTTATTCAAATTCTTTGTACTTATTAGGTTTTATTTTCTTATATTAAACACAAGATAGATGCAAAATAAAGTTATAATATATAATTGCATGGTCAGCTGATAAAGTTATAATTAGGTAATTAACTTTTTTTATGTACTCGTTTAGTTTAATATAACTTTAAGTTGAAGCATTAATTATTTAAATTTTGTTGTAGCTAAGCAAATGGACTCACAACAAAGACAAGTGCACAAAGGATGATGAATTGAAGGATGGAGCAAGTTTGGTTTACTTTTGTGTATCTTGTAATGTTTCTATTTTTCATTTTTGAAGTAAAAATTGTTCAAGATTATAAAACTTTATTATGTTATGCTTTCAAACTTAAGTTAGAACTAAGATCTCATGAAGTAGACACATTCATGGTTTGAATTAGTTATTGTTTAATGTAATACTTATGGTTTATCAATCTATTGAGAATTACATTTTATGATTAATTTTGAATTTTTTTTATCAAAATACAATAATGAAAATCTTTTAATTAAAAAAAACCATATAAGTATACTTATCAAAATAAAATTTAAAATTTTATTACTATATGTTATGATTTAAAAACATATTATAAGCGTAAAAAATCGTTATGGTTTATATAATATAACAAACTAAAAATGTTATCAAAATAATCAAATGTAACAGTTGAAAAGTGTTATGAAAAAAGTATAAGATTAAACGTCAAATTTATAACCAAAAACTCTATCTAAATGTTATTATTTGAATATTATAGCACCTAAAAATGTGTTATTGAATAGTTTAAGATAACACCGAACATAACATTCAAATACTGTTATAGGAAACACTGGACTTTTAATAACAGGGGCTATGTTAGCATTTTCAGAAGTGTTATCAATAGCTCCGGTTAGCAGTTTTTAAGTGTTATGAATACTGTTTTTTCTTGTAGTGAGTCAAGGTCTTATGGAGTAATAGTCCAGAACGAGAGGCAACGTTGGAGTTGGAGGGAGACATCCAAGCACGGTATCCGAAATTGTTTGGTAAGTAAATTTTGGGGACGAAATTCTTTTAAGTAGGGGAGAATTGTAGCGTCTCATAATTTCACTTAGCTAGATAATAGTAGTAGTAGCTTAGTATTTTAGTTTTCGTGATTATTGGTTCAAGCCGGGATTTAGATGGAAACTCTTAGACATAGTTATGGATTTTATAAGTTTAACCTATAGTTTATAAATATTTATTTTAATATAAGGTTTGATTAATATAGTTGGTCCTAAAAATATTATTTAATTATAACCTAAGGTTTTGATAGAATAACTAAGACCATGACACTTGTCACATGTATGTTTATTAAGGATCTAAGCATTTTAGATGAATAAATTAATAAATGATAGATCTAGAAGGACTAGAACCTTCCAGCAGCTGTTGGGATCACATTTTATTCAACCAAAGCTGATTTGATAAACTTCAAGTGTGCTGAAAGTGTGCAAAGACATGTTTAAAATATCAGTGTATGCCGATATATTGCAGCCATAGGGGCTAATATATCGCCTATGGGTGATACAGAAAACGCGTCACCTTCGCACGAATGAAACCATAGAGGCTCGGGATATAGGGGTAGACGATATATCGCCTATAGGGGGCAATATATCGGCTCCCTTTGGCCTTTCTGAAATTTCATGGAATCCGAACTAGAAACAACCCTCAACAACTTAGATTTGCTCATAAACATTTTTTACTGAGTTCTGGGCATTTGTTGAACAAAAAATTATAATTTATTCAATTATTATTCATTTTAGAAGGGGTTAGTTTCATTCGTTGAACTCTATAAATATGAACTTTTACTCAGCCATTTCATTCATTATTCTTGCATTCTTCAGAGCCTCCAAGCTGCTAAGTTTAATTTAGAGAGAAACACTAGGGTTTTGGATTAAAAGCTTTTTAATCTAAGCTTTTCTAAACACTTGGGAAGTGAGATAGAGTGATATTTCGGTATTGAGGTGTAGATCAAAGTTCTAATCTATCCAAGGTATTCTTTATTCTTAGGTTTAGTTCATTATAGTTTCTCTTATCTTCAAAATCCTAACTTGTTATAATGGCTGTGTTTGATTACTTTGAAGTTTAAGGTTTTTGATAAGTTTCTATCTTGATGGTTTAGATCTTCTTTTCATCTCCATTTCTTTAGAAAACGTATGGAACTTACTGTTTGGTTTTATATTTTATGTGTTATGATTATAATTATATGCTATGTGAATGTATGTATATATATATATGTATATGTTTTATGTTGTAGTCTCTTGGGAAATATAGTTGCTTAGATAGCAAATAAGCAGATCCCAAGATTTTTATCATTATCATAGACTATAGTTATGATTTAACCTACCTCGAATAGTAGCAAGAGGACCTAGATGGTTTATCATATACTATATTGTGTTTAAACCTACCTCGAATAGTAGCAAGAGGACCTAGATTGTTTCTATCACATCCTACGGTAATGAGTTAATGTCCATTAATATTGTAGTCCTATGTTTTTTTATGATTTACATTTTTACGTTATATGTTTTATGAGTTATGTTTTAGTCTTATAATTTATGATATGTTTTAGTAGATTTTCCTTACTGGGCATTAGGCTCATCCTTTTTTATTTTAGATGGTGCAGGAAAATAATCTTGGAAGGCAGGATGGATTCTTGGCAGCTTTGGCATGTGTATTGGGAGAGGATTGAATGAATGGCCTGATGGGAAAGATCAAGGATGAAATTTTGTTTCAAGTTTTTTCAATTATGTATTTATGTTTTTCAACATTTAGTATTTGAACAATTAATTAAAGGTTTTTTATTTTCTTTATGATTTTATGTAATAATAATGGGATCTCGTATTTTGGATTTTCTAATAAAGTTCTATTATTTTATGTATGTATTCAGAAATAATAGCTATGTCTTAGTAGTTTTAATGGTCCGAGGTCTTTAAGTTAGTTGGCTGATTACAGAGAAGTCCTTAATAAATTGCCAATAGAATCTAGCATGGCCTAAAAATCTTTGAATTCCCTTCACATTAGTTTGTTGTAGTAAGTTCTCAACAATAGAAATTTTTGCTTTATCCATTGCAAAACCCAAAGAAGAAACTCGGTGCCTAAGTACAGTCCCCTCCTTAACCATGAATCTTTTTAGAATTATTCCAAGGATGTACAAACAAGAGTCAAAATATGAAGAAAAAACTCAGAAATCATCCATAAATACCTCCATTATATTTTCCCCCAAGTCAGTAAGAATGGCCATCATACACCTTTCAAAAGTGGTCGGTGCATTACAAAAACCAAATGGCTTCCTATTAAAAGAGAATGTACAATATGGACAAGTAAATGTTGTATTCTCTTCGTCCTTTAGAGCAATAAAAATTTGATTATATCTTTAATAACATTCAAGGAAGCAACAGAAATCATCGCTCGCCGAGCGATCTAACATTTGGTCAATAAAAGGCAAGGGAAAATGGTCTTTCTGAGTTTCCTTATTAAGCTTCCTATAATTAATATACACTCTCCACCCTGTCATGGTACGATTTGGAATTAGCTCATTCTTCTCATTTGTTACCACAATCATTCCACAATTGTTAGGTACCACTTGTACTGGACTCACCCATGAACTATCCGAAATAGCATAAATAATTTCAGCATTCAATAGCTTAAATACTTCCACTCTCATAGCTTTCTTCATAGCCATAATAAGTCTTCGTTGATGTTCAATAGAAGGCTTATAAGAATGTTCCATAAGAAATTTTTGCATACAAATAGCTAGACTAATGCCTTTAATATCAAAAAATGACCAAGCAAAAGCAGATGAATACCTTTTTAGAGTGTCTATCAACTTCCTTTCATCTTCATCATTCAATGATGCATATATAATAATAGATTTGGCAGATTCATTTCCCAAAAATGCATAACGAAGATGATCAGGCAATCACTTCAAAACAAGCCCATCACTAGTGGTATTCTTTTTCTTCAAGCTATTATAATTAGTTGGTGCGTTGTAGATATCTTCCTTCTTTGACTCCTCATTTTCCTCCGATTATGCCTCTGATGAAAAGACACTATCAATCACTCATTCATGCTCAAATCCATACCAACGTCTTTTTTAGAAATCGATGTTGTTAGACATAATTTCAAGGAGTCATTATGAAATATGTTCTTGAAAAAGTCTCTCAAGCATGGAGTAGTTGCATCCACTCTCTTACAGTTCGCTTTCTGCTTGGGAAACTTCATCGCATTACTGATGTTGAACTAAACTTCTTTACCATTCACCCTTAGAGTCAAGTTACCATTCAGCCTCAGAGTCACGTTACCATATGGTACCAAGAAAATGTCTTCCCAAGATTATGGGAATTTCTTGGTCTTCCTCCATGTCAAACACTACGAAATCAACCAAAAAAATGAATCTGTCAATCTTCCTTAAAAAATCCTCAATGATACCTCTAGTATACACTAAAGAAAGATCTGTTGATTGTAAAGAAATAGTATTTGGTGTGACCTCTCCGAGATTGAGCTTCTGAAAGATAGAGAGAGGCATTATATTGATATTAGCTCCCAAATCACACAAGACCTTCTCAATATGTAGCTCACAAATTACATATGAAATAGTAAAACTTCCCCAATCTTTCAAATATTCCAGTAGTTGTCTCTTGATAATGGCACTACACTCTTTTGCAAGCTTCACCGTCTCATAATCCTCTAACTTGCGCTTCATAGATATCACCTCATTAATAAACTTAGCATAGTTAGGAATTGCTCAAGAGCATCCAAAAAAGGAATGTTGATATGTATTTTCTTGAAAATATTTAGGGACTTCTAAAATTTCTCATCAATCGCCTTCTTATGGAATCATTGAGGGAATGGTAATGGAGTAGTAATCTTAGGTGGATTATTATTGACGGTGAAATCTCGTCAACGAAATTAGATCGGAAAACTCAAAGGTAAGTCAGGTGATGTTTATATAAGAACTGAGAATAAACTTTAAGGAAAAGTAAACACAGATAAATGATGGAGCAAGTCTTGGTATATTTCTCAATAGCCTCTGCTTACAATGAATTTTCCAACCCCTCCTTCTGAGGGGTCAAGCTCCTTTTATAGCTGGGCTCTAATGGCCCCTTATACATGGTGGTCCCTTGGGACAAAATAGTACATAAGTACACTGTCAGGGTAATAGCACAGGTGGTAGTGGTATGGGAAGAGTGGTGGAACAGAAGATCATAGTGTCAGCCTGGTACATAGTCAGAGGCATGCATATAGTGCCTCCACTCTCTGTACAAATCCGTACCTCCACTACCTGTGTGATACAGGTGTCAGGGTCATGCTTCTGTCCTCCTCATGGTTGTACGTCATGCACCCATACATGTACGGGTACTATGTACTCGACGGTTATTCTCGCCTCTCCAAGGCATGTATCTGTTCAAGGCTATTCCACGTCCTACTAAGTGTAGGGAAGCTAGTGTGTTGACATGAACGATATACTCAGTCATCTATTCCACTATTGGCTCTATACCTAATAGTTATTGGGTCTCTCCTATTGCTCTTCATCTCATGTGACTCATAGGGAGAGCGGTGCCCCGTTGGTGGCACTTACCTCAAGAAGAGAGGTAAGGCCTCTTCAACGGGGCCTGCTGCGTGTGTGATGAAGCATGACGCCTACAAATGGGATGAGGGTCTCATCTTGTGAAACCATCACTTTGCAGCCCCCACACTACGAGGCCCTTGGTATATGGCCGAAGGATGTTTAGTGGAGGCTATGTCTCTTGAGGCCTTTGACATGGCCGGTGCGCAAGGCGAGGCACACGAGGCCACTAGGTATGCGTGGCCCATGGGGGCGAGGCTCCTTTGACGCGTGACCCCATTCGCATGGCCACCTGATGCTGCGGGCGTGGCAGCGCAAGGCCGAGGGCCTACTGGGGCGCGAGGCCACCTGGTGTGAAGGCGTGGCCGCACGAGGCCAAGGGCCTGCTGGGGCGAGGCCACCTGGTGTGTGGGCGTGGCTGTACGAGGCCAAGGGCCTGCTGGGGCGCGAGGCCTCCTGGTGTGCGGGCATGGCTGCGTGAGGCCGAGGGCCTGTTGGGGCGCGAGGCCGAGGGCCTGTTGGGGCGCGAGGCCGAGGGCCTGTTGCGGCGCGAGGCCGAGGGCCTGTTGGGGCGCGAGGCCGCCTGGTGTGCGGGCGTGGCTGCGCGAGGCCGAGGGCCTACTGGGACGTGAGGCCGCCTGGTGTGCGAGCGTGGCTGTGCGAGGCCGTGGTGCGGGGCCTTGGTGGCGCGCGAGGCCGAGGTGCAGGGGCACGCAAGGCCGTGTCGTGCATGGGCGCGAGATGGGTCCCTAAAATAGTAGGTGCGATATGCCCGTAGCATATCGGGCGTACCCACGAGGCGTGTACGGGAGCCTATCACGCGCTTTTGGCCTTTTTATAACTGTTGAATTTCGAGCATCGACATTTCTCATGAGACAATCTCCTGTATTCAAAAAGGGCCTACAGGCTTCGAGTCCAATTGCATGATTAAGTGGCCTTTATCTCTCTGTTCTAATCAGGGACTAGAGATTTCTTATTTGGTGGATTTTTGGCATCCACACTTGCCCCCCAGTCTATAGGGAGGCCTTTAGGCATTCTTGTAGACTCTTCCGTTCCTTTTTATTATTCTCTTATTCTTCTTCTTCTTTTTTTTTTTTTTTTTATATATTTATCGTGTTCGAGGTCCTTTGGAACCCACGCGAAAGGGGGTTCGGTAGGTCTCTCTGTGGTGCGCCTTAGTTGCACCTATAAGGATATATTGACCCCTTGGGTTCTAGTTATCCTTTTATATATCTTCGCGCATGCTTATTATATCTTGCGAGAAGCGTCCTTCTCGTCATTAGGCATAGTACTATTTTTGCAAGCATCTTCTTTGAGACCCTTTTTGCAAGCGTCTTCTTTGAGACCGTTTTCGGAAGCGTCTACTTTGAGACCCTTTTGGATAGCGTCTACTTTTGAGACCCTTTTTGCAAGCGTCTACTTTGGAGACCCTTTTTGGTGGCGTCTACTTTGGAGACCCTTTTTGGAGGCATCTACTTTGGAGACCCTTTTGGGAGGCATCTACTTTGGAGACCCTTTTTGGAGGTGTCTACTTTGGAGACCCCTTTTGGTGGCATCTACTTTGGAGACCCTTTTTGGAGGCGTCTACTTTCGAGACCCTTTTTGGAGGCATCTACTTTCGAGACCCTTTTTGGAGGCATCTACTTTGGAGAACCTTTTTGGAGTCGTCTTCTTTTGAGGTGATTTCCCCTCGGGTGGAGACTTTCATGGCTGGAGGGTCTTCGTTCGATCTCAAACATGGTCCGCGACCCCTCTAGCACGAGGCCCCCTTCTATATGGAATCTCCAGACGTAGTGGTAGTATGGCCACTGGAGGCAGGTTCGCTTTCTTCGACATGGAAGTTCTTGTGGCCCTCTTCCACACGTATGTACTTCTGTGCTCTCTCGAAGAAGTCATCCAAATTCGAAACTTCTCTTTTGAGCATGCTCCCCCATAACTTGCTTCCTGGACGAACTCCGGTTGTAATATCCATCTTGAGCTCCGCTTTGGTTAAATCTCCCACCTTTGTTGCCTCCATACTGAACCTATGGACGTAGTCCTTCAGACTTTCATTCTCGCCTTGTTTTATGTTAGCGAGGTTGGTAGTTGGCATGACGTAATCACAGGCTGCATGGTGCTGCTGAAGAAATTCATCAGAGAATTGTTGCCATGACTCGATTGTTCCTGGCCCTAACCTCTTGAACCACTTGTACGCCACTCCTTTAAGCGTAACGATAAAGCAATGACACTTTGCCCTGTTGTTGACCCCTCTTAACCTCATCAAGTTATTGAAGGAGTCTATGTGATATTTCGGGTCTGTCGTACCCTCGTACGGAGTCATGCGAGGCTCTCTGAAGCCAGTGGGCACTTGCTCAGCCTGAATCTCCCTTGTGAAGGGTGAGTCACGGTCGAATTCTTCGTCATCCATGTGCCCCCCAAGCGCAGTGGTGATCTTGCCCCGAGGGCTTCGCATTTTGGTGTCTAGTCCCCTCCTCTTTTTGCAAAAGGAGTCTTGCGGGTTCTTGGGTTAATCCCTTGCCTTGGTCGTGTTCCTTGGGGGAACCGCAGGGGGTGCATGTCTTACTTCTGACCTCTTCCCATGGAGCTCTTTTCTTAGGCCAGGGAGTGCCTCTTTTGAGGGGACTTCGGCCTCGTTCTTACGACCATCATCTTCTCTCTGCCTATGCTCCTAGGGACATTTCATCGTCCTAGGTCCCCCATGGTACTTTGCATGGGGGGTTTTACTGGTGGAAAGTTGGGTTCCCCCATCGTTTTATGGGGACAGTGTTTTTCCCTTTTTCATACTCTTTCCCTTTACGCTTTGGGAGGGGTATGCTTGACTTCCCTTGCAGTAGGTCGTTTAAAACCTCCTGCATGTTCTCTATCATGGTTTCCAGCCTTCTAGTCTTTTTATGCAACTCGTGAATCTCATCCTTGTAGAAGCGCATCCTTGAGCTGGAGCTTACCAAGCGTACCCCGGGACCCTTGACTGGCCAGTGCGTCGAGGGACCGGGGTCCTGGTTGCCTGAGCGTGGGGTCAACTGGGGCCGGTTAAGTGGATACACTAGTGGCTCTGAATGACCTTCGTCGGGCTGGATAGCTGGAGACGATGCTTCCCTCTCCTCCCCTAGGGGAACATGTTCTTCTGGCCCACCTCCATTCTCGGGCGGAGGGGGTCTTTCTTGGAGGCCCTCCGCTCTACTTCGTCTCGGTGAACCTCAACCTCTTGTATTTGCCGTAGGCGTTTTGAACGTCTTAGCATCTTTCTTTGTTGGAAGTGATGGAAGAACACTGGCTTGATGCTTGTCCTTCCCACAGACAGCGCCAAACTATTGACGGTGAAATGTCGTCAACGAAATTAGATCGGAAATCTCAAAGGTAAGTCAGGTGATGTTTATATTAGAACTGAGAATAAACTTTAAGGAAAAGTAAACACAGATAAATGATGGAGCAAGTCTTGGTATATTTCTCAATAGCCTCTGCTTACAATGAATTTTCCAACCCCTCCTTCTAAGGGGTCAAGCTCCTTTTATAGCTGGGCTCTAATGGCCCCTTATACATGGTGGTCCCTTGGGACAAAATAGTACATAAGTACACTATCACGGTAATAGCACAGGTGGTAGTGGTATGGGAAAAGTGGTGGAGCAGAAGATCATAGTGTCAGCCTGGTACATAGTCAAAGGCATGCATATAGTGCCTCCACTCTCTGTACAAATCCGTACCTCCACTACCTGTGTGATACAGGTGTCAGGGTCATGCTTCTGTCCTCCTCATGGTTGTACGTCATGCACCCATACATGTACGGGTACTATGTACTCGACGGTTATTCTCGCCTCTCCAAGGCATGTATCTGCTCAAGGATATTCCACGTCCTACTAAGTGTAGGGAAGCTAGTGTGTTGACATGAACGATATACTCAGTCATCTATTCCATTATTGGCTCTATACCTAATAGTTATTGGGTCTCTCCTATTGCTCTTCATCTCATGTGACTCATAGGGAGAGCGGTGCCCCGTTGGTGGCACTTACCTCAAGAAGAGAGGTAAGGCCTCTTCAACGGGGCCTGCTGCGTGTGTGATGAAGCATAACGCCTACAAATGGAATGAGGGTCTCATCTTGTGAAACCATCACTTTGCAGCCCCCACACTACGAGGCCCCTGGTATATGGTCGAAGGGTGTTTAGTGGAGGCTATGTCTCTTGAGGCCTTTGACGTGGCCGGTGCGCAAGGCGAGGCACACGAGGCCACTAGGTATGCATGGCCCTTAGGGGTGAGGCCCTTGGGGGCGAGGCTCCTTTGACGCGTGCCCCCATTCGCATGGCCAACTGATGCTGCGGGCGTGGCTGCGCGAGGCCGAGGGCCTGCTGGGGCGCGAGGCCACCTGGTGTGTGGGCGTGGCTGTACGAGGCCGAGGGCCTGCTAGGGCGCGAGGCCTCCTGGTGTGCAGGCATGGCTACGTGAGGCCGAGGGCCTGTTGGGGCGCGAGGCCGCCTAGTGTGCGGGCGTGGCTGCGCGAGGCCGAGGGCCTGCTGGGGCACGAGGCCGCCTGGTGTGCGGGCGTGGCTGCGCGAGGCCGAGGGCCTACTGGGACGTGAGGCCGCCTGGTGTGCGAGCGTGGCTGTGCGAGGCCGTGGTGCGGGGCCTTGGTGGCGCGCGAGGCCGAGGTGCAGGGGCACGCGAGGCCGTGTCGTGCATGGGCGCGAGATGGGTCCCTAAAACAGTTGGTGCGATATGCCCGTAGCATATCGGGCGTACCCACGAGGTGTTTACGGGAGCCTATCACACGCTTTTGGACTTTTTATAACTGTTGAATTTCGAGCATCCACATTTTTCATGAGACAATCTCCTGTATTTAAAAAGGGCCTACAGGTTTCGAGTCCAATTGCATGATTAAATGGCCTTTATCTCTCTGTTCTAATCAGGGACTAGAGATTTCTTATTTGGTGAATTTTTGGCATCCACGATTATCTATACAAGTAATGGAACCTGACCTAACCACTGACGGTTCTTTCTTTGGAATCTCCTCCTTTGACTTACTTTCTTCATTTTCACTCTTCTTAGGGATCTCCTCAGCCTTTTTTCTTTTCAACACTAGGACCTTCCAGTTCTTTTCCATTCCCTCAAGGTAATGATATTGCACTCTTTTAGATTATTCTCTGTGTCACTTGGAAAAGATCTCGAAATTTGATTCTTCATAGTATTGGCCAATTGACCCTTTTGTGTTTCCAATGTCTTCATCATTGCCCCCTTATTAGTGCAATGTGTTTCAATGTTATTCATGTGAGTGTCATGTTGATATAGCCTTTTCTTAAAGTCCACTATGTAAGTCTCCAGTAACTCTTCAAGTGATTGCGATGGTTTCTCTCCCATTTGGCTATTGTGGTAGTTGGAGAACATTCATTTTGTTGGCATACAATTTTTTTTTCATGATTGTAGAGGTCAGGATGGTAATAAGTAGGCAAGTTCTTGTTGGGCCTAAAATTGTAGATTTGATTTACATATTGGCATCGCTTGTCCACTAACTCATTTAAACTGGAAGCTTTAGCTGCATTCACCGTTTCTTGACTTGCCACTACTTTATTTTCAGTGAGACCTTTAATTTGATTAGTTAAGGCAGACATTTGCTCCATCAATGATGTTATTTGATCTACTTCAAAAACTACAACTGACTTCTTAACCGTCGATCTCTTACTTTTCTATTGACAACTATTCATGGCCATATCCTAAAACAAGAGTTTTGCTTCACCTGGTGTCTTTGGTTAAATGGTTCCGCCTGATGCGACATCAATATGTGATCTTGTTTAACCATTGAGCCCATTATATAATAGTTGGACTTGAAATCAATCCTTTATGTCATGTTGAGGACATTTCTAAGCATCTCCTTAAATCTATCACATGCCCCAGATAATTGTTCGGGCTGCAATTGCCTAAATTAAGTGAGCTCAGCCCTTAATTGTGAAGTCGTTGGTGGTGGGAAAAATTTAGTGAGATTTTTGCCCCATCTCTTCCCAAGTAGTCACATTCCCTAGATGTATAAATTAAAACCAAGCTCGAGCTTGGTCCTTCAACAAAAATGAAAAGAGCTTCAAACGAATAGTGTCTGCTCTGGCCCCATTAATCTTGATCTTGTCACAAATCTCCAAGAAAGTATCCAAGTGAATATTGGGTCCTCATGAGCTAAACCAGAATATTGATTTTTCTCCACCATGTTGACCAAAGCCGACTTAAGCTCAAAATTGTTGACATTCACTTGTTGCCTTTGAATGCCTGAATAATTATCATTAACTACCGACCTAAAATAGTCTCTCAAGGTCCAGTTTGCTGGTGCATTGGCAAGAACATTATTTTTGTTAGCATAATCCACCATTTTTCATGATCTAGCTTGTTTCCCTCTCCTAATAGAAGATAAAGTTCTTTCGATTTTAGGATCAAAGGTAGGAGATTTGAATTACGAGCTTTGCGCATACTGTTAGGATTAATGCCCTAAAAGCATTTGAAGACATTTTATTGATTTAAATAAAAGTATAATTTTATTATATTTGAATGCTATAATTATTGTTTGAATTAATTATATAATAATATCAAGAAAATTCTTTATTCATTCATGAGAATATTATCTTGTATTAATACGAGAGAATTAAGATCATATATAATGAATAAAATAGTTAGTAACATATTAAAGTAATGAATCTTTAATGAATGGTTATAGATGTGGTTTACAAAGCATACAAGATGCAGGTGATCTAGATTTGGATTACTGATGTGGATAGACATCTTAGTAAAGATGTTGTATATAATAGAGATTATATATGAGAGGACTGATGATAATTAATTATCTTTATAAACTTAACATTTGATATAAAGATTTATTTCTTATCATAATAGATGATCATTTGTAGATCAATCTAAATCCTAAGTATTCATGAACTCCTGTTTGTGTTTATTGAATCTTTTGTTCACTTGTTAAGGTTTCTTAGTATAATGAGGTTATTGACTTTTGTTTTAGAGATTCAATACCATGAATGGTTGGAAACATGATTTACAATAATGAAATCCATACTTTCCTAACGGATCGAATATTGGTTCCCTTAAGGGTTAATTCTAGAACTGAATAGTTATTGAGCTCAAATCTATAATTCGATTATAGATTAATTATTCGCTAATGAATTAATGGTACTTAAGGATCAATAGGTAATTAGAAGGGTAAAATGATAATCTTGACCAGCTTTATTTAACGAACCAATAAATTGAGGAGATAACTATAATTATTGATTATATCAATGGACTACTAGAGAAAACTCTGTAAATATAATTCTTTAAATACTTAGAGTTTAGCTCCATATTTATAGTGGAGTAATCATGAAACTAATAAATTAAATTATTAGATTAAAGAGTTTAATTAATAATCTAGTTTATTGGAGCTTCGTATTATATGTCCATGATCCCTAGATCACATCTGTCCTGCACTGTCAAGAGTAAGGATATCAAAAGAAAGATTTGTAGAGAGAAGGGCTTAATTGCAAAAGAATTAACTTTCCACGGCAAAGAAATAATTATGGGATAGTTATGGGCCATTGATTAATAAATTATTTAACTAATATATGTTAAAATAAATATTAATCATGTTTGGAATGATATAAAGAGATTAATAATTATCTTATTTATAATAAGATATTTATTTATTTATTAAAAGTGTTATTTTAAGATAAAGTTAATTTTGAATTAATTGATATTTATTTTGGAATAAATATATTGTCTTGAATATTAATTAAACAAACAAATGAGAAAATTAGAGAAAACCCTAATGTTGCTCACTCACCATATTGCACAAAAGGAGTGACACCACACAGGGATATACCATATCTCTGGGATTTGAATTTTGAATTTCAAATAATTTGTTTAATTAATTATTCTTTTTAGATATGATTTAAATTAAATAATTAAATAGGTTATAACTAATCAGTTTTATTAGAAATAAAATAAAGATTAATTATCTTTATAAACCTGAAAAAAAAAAGATACTTTTAAAGAAGTTGTTTAACAAAAATTTTGATTATCATAATCTCTCTAAAAAAAATAAAGCGATAGTTTTTCTAAACCTGAAAACTATTCGAAATCTCTTCTCTCAATCAAACATCTTTAGATCTCATGTGTTGAGTACATCTTGAGAGTTCTAAATCAACCTTTTGAATCCTACGTGACCACACACATCCTTGTCTGTATGAGGATTGGTCTGGAAGTGCAAGGTGTGAGCTTTCAGAGTCTAGATAGGAAGATCGTTGATTTATACAAAAAAATTCGTTTATTTTTTATAGACTATACAAGAGATAATCTCTAATCTATTTGTATGTGATTTAATATATCTATATATATATATATATGATCCAAGCTAGTATTAATAAAAAAAATTAAAAGACCCATTACGCTGTCTAACTCTGATTTACACTTTTAATACTAATACATACACCTTCAACGACAACGACAACAGAATTAGAAACCAAAGTTAGTAAACAAATAAAAGTAAAAAATTTGATTAAAATTCGATATTTTCTTCGCTATATTAATTCTATTTAAAACTTTTTTTAATCCCGACAACAGCACCAAAAACTTGTTGCGAAAAATAAATAATATGACTGGAAGTGCACAAGTCGAACAAGTAATAAAGTAATTAAGAGACTGGTATCATCCCAGAAGGATTAAAATAAATTAAACAAACCACGTGCAACGATTACTATATCCGAACTCTATCTAAGCAATCAATTTCTAAAGATAATGAAAAACTTAAAATCAAATATAAATTTCAAAAAACAAGTAATTTAATGGAAAAACTCAAGAGAATAAAAATTGATAAGATTTCAACTTCACTCTCTAATAATTTTAATCCTAATCATTAATTTTCCTAAATCAATCCAATATTCTCAAGAACCTAGAGCGTCGTTTAATCTCTATAACCTCTCTTGAGTGCTACATAAAGAATGTGTAAGTGATAACTAGCATATATCTCTATACAATCATTTATCCCTACCTTCATTAAGTTCAGCTCTAGAAATAATTCTAAACATTCCACCTCTCGATTTCACAATCTAGAAGTATTCCAGCTACCAAGATCCATTCATATCTCTCGATCTCACACAATCTAAATTGTTCTACCTGCTACTAGATTGTTTAAATGTTCCCCTCTTGAGTAATAATTCTCCCAATCTAAATAAACTTTTAATTACAATCATATAACGCATAACAATATATAAATTATAAATATAGCATCAATGAATTAAGGTAGAACACAAGAGCAATATTGGACTACAATAAATTTTGCATTAAATCATAAAACAAGAATCATAACAAGAGATCCATCTACACCCTAAAATATAAGAAAACTAGCCACGCATGATGTGGTTCACAATTTTAAACATATTGCTCCATAACTGGAAAAGTAAAATTAATAAAGAAGAAATATGTAAAACTAAAGAACTCCATTGAAACGGCTTTGATTCACTTCATAGATCTTCCACTACGATTCTATCCTCTTCCAATTGTGTTTTTATTCTTCCTTTTATATTTGTCTTGGTCGCACCCTAGCCTCTAGAAACATATATGACCGACTTTAATTTTAATTTGAATAAAAAACGTGGGATAACACAATTTTTCCTATTTTTGTGGCGCAACAGGTGATGCATCGCCTATGCCAGGCAACATATCACTATATAGTAGGTGACACATAGTCTGGGTCTATTTCCAGCTTTGTTTTTTTTTCAATTTGTTGCTCTTTGGGAAGCAACGCAGTGCCTCCTTCATTGTATTGAACATCCAAAATGATTCATAAAATATCTATTTAATCTATTCCTGCATATTAAAAGGAATCTCATCAAATAAGTTTGAACAAAAGACTGTAAATTAGTGAATAAAACCTGCACTCATCTTCTTGGCACCTAAAAAATTTCCACCATAAAATTGATCTAGCCTTACAAAGTCTTGGTGCATAAATTTGAGTGTCGTGGTTGATAAAGAATTTTCTTCCATTGTTGGTGATGAGAAATCACAAGATAGAAAAAACTAAAGGTTTTGATTGTTGGGGATTTAGTGGTTAGAACAACAATGAAGGATATAACACTTAGAGAAACCGTAACACAAAATAATTGAAAGAAATAAACACAAATTAAAACTAAATTGCTTGCACAAGATGAGAATTTTTTTCCAAAACTTTTATTTTAAAGCACTAGAAGTTGCTAGAGGTTTCTACAAAAATAAAATAAAGAGTGAGATACATCAAGGAGAAAAATTCAACAATTAAAATTTTTTTGATGAATTTCTTGGAGAAAAATGATAGCCTTAGAGAGCTAGAAAGAGAGTAGAGAGGAGTGATCAATTCCTAAAAACTCTGAAAACCCCTACATATAGGTTAGGCATCATCATTAGGTTCAACCAACTAGATTAACCCAATAAAAACACATTTATGAGCCAACAAGATGGACTTGCTCGTACATCGCTATCGATGTCTTTCCTGTTGTATGTGTTAAGACTATTAAGTCTTTAGGAGGTGATATATGTTGCCACTATGGTTGTTCAACTTTTTCGTTTTCAACCCAAATCAACTCCACATGATCCAATTCTTGGGGAGGGATGTTTAGATACATCATTGTATCACTTTAGACCCAAAAAATTTAATTATAGTTGCCTACAACAAAAAACTCAAATTTCACAATAAGAAATTTGGATTAGGACTAGAGAATCCCACCACAAGATTGGTCGTTCTTGGGCGCATTATATGAAACTGTTAAGATGTTTTACACTTGTGTATGGAACATATTATATTTAATCAATCATAGTAGAGTACCCATTGGCTCTCACATTTGACCATTCCTCATTAATTGTTTGAACACAACTCTCATCTTAAAACCACCCAGGTTCAAATCTAAAACCATGACCTCTCTCTCGACATCTTGAGGTTTTAATGTTCAATCGTTTCTCATTACATACAATAAAGTATTGCTGAAAGTTGGAACTGAAAAATGTAGGTGTATATATATACACATTAATTAAAACTGAAGACTCGTGCTCAAGATACTACAAATCCATGGTATATATTTTCAATATAGCTATTTCTTGATTATTAATATTTACATAGAGATACTTGTTTATGATATATAATGAAATTAATTTCTACATAATACTAATATACGTAGTATTAGGTAGTGCTATAGCAAGTATACAATGATCAAAATGGTATTGATTAAATTTTGAACCCATGACTCGATAAAGTTTTGAACTAAGGCAAAAAAATGCTTTTTTTAATAACGCCTACTCATTCTCCTCTACTTTAAAAAGGAAACCAAAAAGAAACCTTTAGTATAATCTTGTTTGTTTTTACCTCAACATTTGTTATAATAATACTTTTACTTTTTGGGGTTTTTTTTTATAAATTAATATTTTGAATTGTTTTGGAGTATAAGGAAGAACCTGCTTAGGTTTCAACCGTTAATTATTTGAACATTATGTTTATATGTTTTTTATTTTAGGATATTGATTCCTGTCTTCCAAATTTGTACTTTGTGGAGTGATCAACTCTCAAATTAAACAATATTTGTATGATCATGATGAATTTAATCCCTCTCTCAAAAGAATCCTTTCATTGAACATATTAAACATTCCACATTAGGATACAAGAAAAAACTGTAAGGATCATCACCATCTAACATTAAAGCAAATTTAGCAAAATCATGAGCAACAACATTAGCATCTCTCATGGCATGGCAAAAATCAAATTAGGAAAGGAAGAAAGTGAAGTATTAATATAGTTTTCAAAGTCCCCAAGTATACAGAGGAACCATTAGTAGTTCCTTAGAATTAACTAAAGTTTTAGAATTGGACTCCACAAAGTTAATGGGAAAAAGAAAAAGAAAAAACCTCTTCTTAGTACCACTTTAAAGCTGAAAGTAATGTTTGAGCTTCCTTAATAATGGAAGGAGAAATGTCTGAATTGAGGCAAGGTCACCGCGACAACAACCCCGCAAAATTGTTTTAAGTGACAAGGCCAAAGCCCATTTTCTTTTGGTTGTTAGAAATGATTGCGTTTGCATTGAGCTTTAAACAGTTGTTCGAAGGTGGAATCCATGAAATTTAGGACCTATCCAAGAATAGAACACGCCCTTGCTGTTTGAGATCTTAGCAGTCGCTTTAAATTCTAGTAGAAAAAAAGAATACTAAGCAATAACCTCTTGGGGTTGCTTATGGTGGATTTTGAAAAGAAAAAAGTTTCGATGCCCCATAAAGACCATAACAAGCACATAAACAACTCAAGGTCTGAAATGTCATAGTCAGGGCAGCAGGGATTGAAAAAAGTAGTTCCTTCTTGACTTCAGAAAGGCCAAAGGTTGCACTACGTTCAGGGATTGGTCTTACATTCAGGGCCGAAGGTTGCACTAAAGGAAGAAAGATCACCAATCAACATATATAATAATAAATATAATAATAATAATATTAATTACATCAAGATGCAAGTAAGATTTTAGTAATCTGTTTAAATATATTGAACTTGTCTAAACCTTCTGAAAAGCAAAAGTTAAGTAGGGCATGTCACGACCCGGGCCCTAGGTTGTGGCAGATTTGTAATATCCATAACTTGGGTGGTCAAATGTTAAACTTTGATCCTTGTTGGAAAATAACCCTTATAAATGATCCTTTAGTTTATACTAAATAGTACCATAATTATAAGTTAAAAATAATTGAATAACTCTTATAATTATATATAAAAAATATTAGTGATAAAAGCAACATCATCTATCATTATACATTGAACAATAATATCCCCACTGTTATGTAGTCACCAAACAATTAAATTTAGTAAGTCATAAAATAGAAAAATAATACTTAGCATCCATCATTCCTCATTCCTAACTTTTACATAGCTAATTAAGAGGTACATACCATAAGTGTAGCGTCCCAAATTTGCTAATAAGGCTTAAGGCCTTGATTAGCGTGCTGGGAGGGCAATAATTGATTTAATTATATTATTATGTGAATTTAATGATAATTGATTAGAGATGCATGTTTAGGTGAATTAATATGCATGTGGGCCCCATTTGGTTATTAGGGGCATATTTATAATTTTAGCCTGTTGAGGGCATAAATGTAATATTTGTGTATATTGTGATTGATACCACGAGTGAGTGGTGATATACTTGTGATGTGTAATCCAAGACGGTCCAAGGGAGCAGTTTAGCTAGATAGTCACAACGGGTTCGAATACCTAGCTCAGGAGGAGCCTAGGGGTATTTTGGAAACACAGTTGGTGTTCGGGATTTACTGGGTAACGTGTAGTAGTTTAGTAATGATTTGGACATGTTCGAATTAAACGGGGATTTATAGGAATACTCGATGACTTAACGGGATGTGGAATATGACAAAATTTCCCTTGGTGGCACTTGAGGGTTTAGATAGACTTAAGGGGTGTTGTACTCTAATTTTAGCCCGAGTTCATTCACTCAACTCAGGTACAGCTGAAAAATAAATATAATGAGAAATAACCAAGGGAATGATATTTGCTTTATCCATGTAGACAACTCCAGTTTCATGTGGACACATGTGGTATTAGGCGTCCTGGGTTTAACCCGAGCTACAGGCACGATGGTTGTGAATCGCAAGCTCATAATATTCAAACGGCAGTCGAAGTACGAGCTTGGAGGAGATATTCAGCTCGTGGTAATTCAAATATATTGCACATCTGCGGATCCCCAGAGATTCGGGTCCTCTAATATGTTTATTTATGACAAGGCTGTCATATTTAATGTCCCAGATATTAGGAGAACATTTACTGTATGATCAAATCATGTCCCATTATAAATGGAAAATATATGTATAAAATGTACTAAATATGTATATGCGGGATGGACTCACGCGGTTACCCAAACCTATCTATGGAATTCCCACATAAATACTGGGAATATTGGACAGGAAAAGGGCCCATTTTTCTGTAATACCGAAACTCTGCCAAAATAGAGAGAAAAACAGCAATAATATAGACTCGTGGACTAGGGGATTTTAACCACTGAACCACGTAATAGAGTTGTGTTCTTGTGAATTCATTTCATTTTTTATTATGGTTTATTACTAAGCATTAATCTACCTTTTTATTTCTTAATACACTGTTGGCGAAAAATCACATCAACAGTTTGGTGCTTTCATTGAGAGGGAAATTAGTGCTTCATCAAAATCCCAGTCGAATCACATCAACAATGCATGACAATGAAATAGAACTTCCTGGTGGGCAGGAGGCCCATCATACCGCTGTTCCAAATGAGCATGGCCCTGAAGTCTAGCAACATTCGCGAAAACAACCGGTGGGTCATGGAGACACTGGAAGTTCGGCGTCATTGCCACCTAATCCAAACCCAGACTACTTACCTATCATTGAGATGGAAAATATGTAGTTAAGAAGCCATCTCGCTAAGGAAAACAGGCAAATTGAGGAGGTTTTGGCTCAGTTACCCGACGTTAATATCGAAAAGAGGCAAAGTGGGTCTCACAAGTCCCACAGGAATAACCAATCCAAATCAAGTCATTCAGTCAGAACTGCCACCCCAAGTTCTGTGCCTACAGGGCGAGACTGCCAGAATGCTCATCCCAGTGGCCCTCATAGGGGTCATCAACATATCAGTCGATCGGTTAGAACTGCAACCCTAAGTTCGATGCCTCCTTCACAAGCACCTAGGAATTCCCATGGAAACCCACGAAGAGGGGCTGGGACAGGCTCACAAAGATAGAATATTCCAGCAAACCCTCCTATGACACAATCGGATCATCAGGCGCAGAGAGCTAGAAATAATGGGGCAGAACAAAGGTAGGCTAATTTAGTTCACCCTGATGGGACAAGGATTGCCTCGCCAATAAGGCATCCCCCGTCACCTATAAGACATCCGACGCCATCTCGCCCTACATGGGACATTCCAACTTTTGGAGACAGTAGGAGAAATCCTCCTCCATCTGCCAATACCTATGTCCCATGGACACGTGCTGGAAACCTAGATCCTCGGCCCCAACCGCGAGTTGTAAGCTTCGCAAACGGGAGTTACTAGACCAAAAGTCGTCAAAGTGGTAGGTCTGAGGGTGATCTAAGAAATCAGTTAAGTTCGACACAAAGCCATCAGTACGATTCACAACCTTATTTGCATGGCGTATGAATTTGCAGAGAAGAAATCCAGCTCGGAATGAAGATGTTAGTTATACTTGGCAAGAGGGAGGTCCTTCCATAGTACGTGATAATGGGAATGCCCAACCAAAGCAAGCTCGTGCTTGGAGGGACAATAACCCATTAAACATATACGATAGGATGGGAGCTGTTGAATAGCCCCTAGATAACCTAGGGTCCAGAGATAAAACCCTCGAGAGGCTAGCTTTGATGGAAGAGCAAATGAAGAGGCTTTTATTTGAAAAAGATAAAGATGATTGCGACTCAGAGGATGAGCTCGAACCTTTCACTCCAAATATCGAGGCGGCCACATATCTGATAGGCTTTGAAATGCCACACTTCTCAAAGTTTGATGGAGATGGAGATCCGTCAGACCACCTCAGGATGTTGAATACCATGATGATGGCCCACAATGTCAGACTCGATCTAAGGTGCATTTTATTTCCTTCAACTCTGATCGGGCCAGCCAGGCAGTGGTTTAAGCAATACAAGAGGCATTCTATAAGTTCGTGGAAAAAAATTTCTTCTAACTTCAAAAAAGCATTCCGGGCTTCCCAGACAACATAGGTTAAGGCTGATTCATTAGCCAATATAAAGTAGCAACATGGAGAAATTTTGAATGCATATCTAAGTAGATTTTCCAATGTTGCTGAATGAGCTAGGGATACCGATGACAGCTCCAAGCTCATGGCAATGAGGACAAGAATCCTTGTCGGGGGTGACCTGTGACAAGAATTACAGAGAAAAGGAGTTAATAGTTTGGATGAGTTTTTGGCATGAGCTCAAAGATGGATTAACCTAGAAGAGGCATGAGCATCCTTCGTAGGAACCAGCTAGATCCCTATCCAACCTGTTGGAGCAGTAAAGAATGTTGTAGTTACGGCTCAAACTGTTACCCAGAATAACCAAGGGCAAAGTAACAAAAGGAAGGGAAATGGTGAGGGCGACCAAAGTGGATCAAAGAAAAATAAGTCTGGGGAGAAATTCAAGCATGTTTATGCCACTTATACCGACCTCACAGATACTAGGGAGCGCATCTTCCTTGCGAATTCTACTCACCTTCCATGAAAGAAGCCAGAACCGTTGAAAACCAAAGAGCAAAGAGAGAACCTTCAAAGTTCTGCCAATTTCATAATGATATTTGTCATAACACTGATGATTGTCAATAGTTGAAGGATGAGATCGAAACTCTCATTAGAGCAGGTCTTTTGTTCCAGTACGCCCGAAATCGGGTGGTCCCTAATCAGTCCGCTGGACCAAACTCTCTGCCAGCCCCTGAAGCTCTAGCAAGTCAAACTGGAGCTCAAGCGAGTCAGGACGTTCCTCCTCCGATAATAGGAGGAGATATACCTACCATTTCTAGAGGACCTCATCTGGCAGGCACGAGCAGAGGGGCCCAGAAGAGATACATTAACGAACTGAGATTCTAGAGAGACTTAGAAGGAAATAAGGAAAACTTTGCTTCAACACTCTCTCTCTCTATCTCTCTTCATCAGTTTTCTCTCTCTTTTGTGGTGTTGAAGGTTGGGAGAAAACCTTGAGGATTTAGGCTAAATAATTGGTGGATTGGAAGCTTGAAGACTTGGGGAATCATCTCAAGGTCGAATATAGTTCAGAGGTAAGCTCTTATACTTGATCTTCTTGTTGAATTCTGGTAGGATTAGAGGTTTGCATGTTAGTTCAATTCTGAGTTTGATTTTGGGTGTTGATGAATGTGTGGAGTTGTTTGTTGTTTTGTTATGATGTTTGGGTTACGTGGAAAGGAAGTCTAGGCTTGATTATGGATTGCACTGCTGTTTGGGGAGTGAATTTATGGTATAAGTTCGGGGAAAATATGCAAAGAAATGATGTTTTCTGGGTTTCAAAGGCCCAAGTCGCGGCCCTGCTCTTCAGGAGTCGCGACCCACGAGCTTGAAGAGGCTGGAGAAGCCTCTGGTCCGCTCAGGCACTGCGATATAGGGGAGCATGCCATAGCCCATGTCCTCTACCAGGGAGGGCCCTAGCCTCTGACTAAGTAGTGGGTCATGGCCCTAAAGGGCGTGTCATGACCCTAAATGGAAAAATAAGGGAGGTTAAGGTTTTTTTTAGCTCGAAAAAACAAGTGTTAAGGCTTGGGAAGGATTTTACTATCCGGTTTGGTAGATTCCAAGGTCCTGGAGGCTAGATTAATATTCTTAAGTTATTTATTGGTTTAGAACTTGATGGATGATTATTATGAATGTGTTTTTACTAGGTTTTAATCGAGGCTTGGGATAGAGGATTGTGCTCAGGATTGCAGTATTCAGAAAGCTCGTGACACAGGTAAAAAATTTGTTGTACCTGTAGAGCAGGGCGTGGCCCTATTGTTTGAATTGCAGGGTACGACCCTAATGTTTATGTTTTGTATGCATTTAGATAACTATGAATATAATTATGTATGTTTATGAATGAACAGCGAAGCCGAGAACGGTGAGGGTCGGGAATGGCGAAGGCTTAGAACGACAAGAAGTCGGGTACGACAAGGGGTTAGGATCGGTGTTGAGAACGCAGAGTGTAGGCCATTAGGGCAAGACCTTCCTAGGGTGTTGGAGCCACTCTCTCGGTGAAGACCACGAACCCAAGGCCTAGTAAAGCACCTGGGACGGCGCTGACCGTTATATGTTTAGCCCGTTGGCTGTTTTGTTATATACTGTGGATTGTCATGTATATATTGTATGTTCTGTGATGAGTTTTCTTGCTGGGCTTCGGCTCATGGGTGCTCTATGGTTCAGGTAAGGGCAAAGGAAAGGTCGACCAACCATGAGTACAGAGAGTGTTGAGCGACGGGTACATGTTCGGCCTACCTGGCTGCCACGGCTAGGGTTATATTTGGGAAAATGTACTGTAATGGTTATTTTGGTGCCTAAGTCGACCTTAATTGTATTTTTGAATTGTAAAGAATTTTCTCAACAGTATTTTGGGATCCCGTTTGTACAACCTTTCTATAATTTCAATGAATGTCCAAATTTTATAATTTTTGTCATTAAACAAGTTTAACTTCAGTTTAGTCACACTTTTGATCTAAAACTTGGATTAGCGAGCTAATGGCACATTTATAACTCACGTAGTAACGAATCGAATGAAGTAGAAAATTACAACTTGGTATCAGAGCGAGCTAAAATTTATGGTTTCTAGAGATTGACCGAACATGTATGCTCACTGCCAGTGATAAGCTCGACTCAGGGTTGGTTGGTAATTAATGAATTATATGCTTAATTGATTTTTTAAGTGCCCTGTCTACGTGAATATATAAATAGAGCATGATGAATGTTTTGATATATTATGATGGTAGGGCATGGCCCCCTTGATTGTTGTTTGTTATTTGTGATATGTGGATTTGTTGGTGGTGGTTGATTGATGAAATTAGGAGGTGGTTTTGGATGTTGTTATCATGCCTAATGTGTGGCATCATTGGTTGTAGGCATATTGCAGTGATGCCTCGGCGATCAATCAGAATCCACGGCAATAAGGCCAAGGATGACAACCAGGGTCAGGACCCTCCACCTACCCCACCGAATTGGCAACACTTATTTGCCGAGATTGATGCTAGACTTCATCGAACACAACAAGAGCTTTGATAGTTGAGGCAACAGGCCCCTCCTCGGGGCATTGAGTTAGAGATTCAACAGGCTGCGGCACCAGTGCCATCTCAGCCTGCTATGGAGAATATGTGGGAACCTTTATATGAGAGGTTCAGGAAGCATCATTCTCCCACCATCGAGGGTGGCCCAGACCCACTACGAGCAGAGACGTGGATGAATATGATCTTTTCCATCCTAGATTGCATGAGGGTGGAAAAAAATGATAGAGTAGCTTACGCTAGCTACATGTTGAGAGAAGATGCCCGCATCTGGTGGGATGTTGTGTCTCAGAGAAGGAATATTGTAGTCATGACCTGGGAAGAGTTTAGGAATATATTCAATGAGAAATATTACAATCTTGCAGTTCGAGCTACGAAAGTAGATGAGTTCACCAACCTGACTCAAAACCGGATGATGGTTACTAAGAATGCATTGAAGTTTCACCGGATTTGGTGCCAACTGACATGGCACGAAGAGATCGGTTTGTGCGGGTATTGAATGTCATGACCGCCCGTGATGTCAAGATAACTTTGGATTCAGAAACTACCACTTATGCAAAAACAATGGGCAAGGCCCTTACAGCTGAGGGGGGCGAGGATCAGATATGGAGAGAGGTCGCTGCTAGGCGCGATGCTCAGAGGACGATGCCTCCTTTTACTAGATCTAGCTGGGGTAGTGGCCCTAGTGAGCAGAAGAGAGAGGCCCCATACTCTTTTGTTCCTCCTGGCTCAGATAGGAGGGCACGGGGTGCTTTCAGTGACCGTCAAGGTGGGGGAGACAATTGGAGGAGTTTCCCAGTGTGTCATCGGTGCAGACAACAACATCAGGGAGAGTGCAGGATCAGGGCCTACTTTACATGTGGGAGAATCAATCATTTGAGGATGGATTTCCCACAAGCCATGAAGGAAGAGTCGAAGCAGAGCAACAGTCTCACTCCTGCCAGAGTATTTACCTTGACCCAGACTGAGGCTGAGGCTAGCTCCTCGGTCGTGACATGTCAGATTTCTAGTGTTGGTTATTCTTTTACTGCATTGATTGATTCAGGGGCTACTCATTCATTTGTATCTACTAGAGTGATAGATTAGCTGTGTAGACCTAGTGATTTGTATGCTAGGGGATTTCGGACTTTGCTCTCGACTGGGGAATTGGTAGTCTCTAGGAGATGGGTTAAAGCATTGCCTATAGAGATAGACAGTAGGGTATTGTATGTGGATCTGATTAAGCTAGCAATGGATGACTTTGACATGATCCTAAGGATGGATTGGTTATCGAAGTACAGGGTGACGATCGACTGCAAGCACAGGATGGTGACCTTTGAACTCGAAGGGGAGGTACCCTTTGTATTCATGGGGATAGTGAGTAGACCGCGAGTACCTATGATTTTGGCACTGAAGGCTAGAGACCTAATGCAAGAGGGTTGCATAGGATTCCTAGCAAACATTGTGGATACTTCTAGAGTTATTCCGGTTGGACCGGGTGAGACTAGATTGGTATGTGAGTTCCCAGATTTGCCAGGGTTGTTGCCACACCGAGAGAACGAGTTCGTCATTGAATTGGTGCCAGGGGCAGAGCCAGTATCTAGGATACCTTATAGAATGGCTTCAGCAGAGTTGAAGGAACTGAAGATTCAGTTGCAAGAATTACTAGATTTGGGATTCATTAGACCGAGTTTTTCACCGTGGGGTGCTCTAGTGTTGTTCGTCAAGAAGAAGGGTGGATCCTTAAGGATATGGATTAACTACAGAGAGTTGAATAAGTTGACCATTAAGAACAAGTATCCACTACCTAGGATCGACGATTTGTTTGACCAGCTACAGGGGAAGACAATGTTCTCTAAGATTGACCTTCGGTCAGGCTATCACCAGCTAAGGATTAAAGAGGAGGACATAACAAAGACCGCTTTACGCATGAGATATGGACACTATGAATTCTTGGTTATGTCCTATTGATTAACCAAGGCCCCAGCGGCATTTATGGACTTGATGAATAGGTTCTTCAAGGATTATCTGGACAAGTTTGTGATCGTATTCATTGAAGACATATTGGCGTACTCCCAGTCAAAGACAAAGCACGAGAAACATCTACGCTTGGTATTACTACGGTTGAGAGAGCATAGGTTCTATGCTAAGTTTAGCAAGTGTGAGTTTTGGCTACCCCGAGTAACGTTTCTAGGTCATATTGTTAGTAAGGATGGGATTCTAGTGGACCCAAGTAAGAATGAGGTAGTGAGGGATTGACCCAGGCTGAGCAGTGTACTAGAGGTTAGGAGCTTTTTGGGATTGGCAGGGTATTATCGGCGGTTCGTCGAGGGATTCTCTAGAATAGCCACACCATTGACCGAACGGATGCGTAAGAAGACTAAGTATTTATGGGCAGACAAGTGTGAGAATAGTTTCAAGGAGTTGAAGCGACGGCTGATCACCGCTCCAATACTAAGTCTGCAGTCAAACAATGAGAAGTTTGTGGTTTATTGTGATGCTTCCAAACAAGGTTCAGGGTGTGTACTGATGCAAGCTGGAAAGGTAATAGCCTACATGACGAGATAGTTAAAGGAGTACGAGCAGAGGTATCCCACACAAGATCTGAAATTTGCGGCGGCGGTATTTACACTTAAGGTTGGAGGCGTTATTTATATTGCGAGAAGTGTGAAATATACAACGACCATAAGAGTTTGAAGTACTTCTTTACTCAGAAGGATCTGAATATGCGCCAGAGGCGTTGGCTAGAATTGGTAAAGGATTACGATTGTGACATTTTGTACCATCCTAAGAAGGCCAATGTGGTGGCTGATGCGTTGAGTCGAAAGGGCCCAGGACAGTTGTTCAAATCGAGGCAGATATCATATAAGTTAGCTGAAGAGATGACTAGAGCAGGTTTTGAGTTGGTAGTTGGAAAGCTAGTGTAACACCCTACAACCTAGGGATCGTTATGTTGTGCATTTTAAACAGTGCTAAACTCGCTAAACGAGTCATTTGGCCATAATCGTGTAACTAAGTGTGATTAACGGTTTAGCGTTAAAATTTTTGTTCAAGGATACAACGTTTCACTAAAACGTTTACTGCATACATTGGGATCCCAAAATACATTTTAAAGGTTAATTACAATAAAAGAGTTACAACCAGCCGACCTAAGCAGCAAAATAGGGTTTAACCCTAGTTCCTCTTTAAACCCTCAGCCGTGGTGGTCGAGCAGCTGCATATGTACACATCATCACCTAAGCTCTTTAACTCAAGGATGGTCAAGTTTTATTTTACCTTTACCTGCACCACATAGCACCCGTAAGTCGAGGCTTAGCAAGAAAACTTAACATGCTCATAACCAGATAATAACGTGTCACTAAATCATAATAAGCATTCCTAGGAGTAATAACCCTATTCATGCATGCAGGCAAGTCCAAATAAATGATTATGGGGTTTTGCGCCCTACATAGATGACTAATGAGTCTATCTTTGGGGATCTACTCCCTGAATAGATGACTAATGAGTCTATCTATGGGGATCTGCTTCTTGAATAGATGACTAATGAGTCTATCTCTGGGGATCTGTTCCATGAATAGATGACTAATGAGTCTATCTCTGAGGATTTGCTCCCTGAATAGATGACTAATGAGTCTATCTCTGCGTAGGTGACTAATGAGTCACTCTCTGGATTGGTGACTAATGAGTCACTCTCTTAGGCTCTGCACCCTAAGCCATGTAACATTTCAGTCACCCGAGTCTTTTGGCCCTGGCTCTAAGTAACTAGCATTTAGACTAGACAAGCGCTTTAGTTTTCTTCGACCTTAGGGTTGATCAAACATTTAATGCTCATGTTAATTAGATTTAATCATTTCGGCTCTGCGTTCAATACACTAATGCCGCTCTTGGCTCATAGGTGAATTCTATACGACTAGCGCTCAGTACTATTTTCGATCATGACTGATAAGTCAAGACTCACGATCAGTACTAACACCAATGTCGTTTCTTACTATTGAGTCAGTGCCACTCACAAGTAAGCAATGCATCTAGGCATATATCATACATCATACATCATTCCAAATATAAGGCACTCAACATGCTTACTCAAAGATCACAAACGTAATCATAATCATGCACATTTACAGAGACTCAACCTTTGATCAATTCCATATTTCACATTCATGCCATGTCATAATCACATGTATCGCATGCATCATATGCATCACATATTGGTTGCAGTTTTCCTACCTTTGGTCCAAGCACAAGTTATCAATAAACGACCCTGAAGCACGATCCTGTTTCCGAGCCCCTAGCGATCACCTAGTCACAACCATAATATAGAATCCCATCAAAATGAGTAAATAAATACTTCCAGACCAAGTCCTAGCCTCTGGGACGTCATATCCTACCAGCCTCGGTAGTAAGATAGATCCTGAGCCCTTAGGTTTAAGTTCCCATCAATAAAAACCCATTTTGGCCATTTCTGCCCTTTTGGGCCGCGACCCCAAAAGCCCAGGTCGCGGCCTGATCAAGAACAGGGGCTAAACCCCTCTTTGTCTGCGTCAAGTCCGCCCACTTTTTTGCCTATTTGGACAACTTATACAATGGAGTAGTATGTTGAACTGTATGTAAAGGAAATCATGCAACTACATGGGGCTCCAAGGTCGATAGTATCCGACAGGGACCCCACCTTCACCTCCAAGTTTTGGGAGAGCCTACAAAAGGCTATGAGCACACAGTTGCGTTTTTGTATTGCTTATCATCCTTAGACTGGTGGAAAATCTGAGAGGACGATTTAGATATTGGAGGATGTGTTGTGAGCCTGCGTGCTGGATTTTGGGGGATCGTGGAGTAAGTATCTCCCTTTGATTGAGTTTTCATACAATAACAGCTATTAGGCGACTATCGGAGTGGCTCCATATGATATGTTATATGGGAGGAAGTGTAGATCACCTATCCATTGGGATGAGATGGGTGAGAGGAGGTATCTAGGTCCTGAGGTTGTTCAGAGGACCAATGAGGCGATTGAGAAGATTAGAGCTCGAATGCTCGCCTCCCAGAGCCGCCAAAAGAGTTATTCATACATGAGATGTAGGAGCGTAGAGTTTCAAGTCAGTGACCATTTATTTCTCAGATTTTCTCCCTTGAAAGGGATGAAGCGATTTGGAGTAAGTGGTAAGTTGAGACCTAGGTTTATTGGCTCTTTTGAGATTCTGGAACAAGTTGGAGAGGTAGCTTACAGATTGGCGATGCCTCTAGCTCTATCAGGGGTTCACAATGTGTTTCATGTATCCATGCTCCGGAAGTATGTATCAGATTCTGTGCATGTGCTAAGTTATGAGAACTTGGACCTGGATCAGGATTTATCGTATGTGGAGAAGCTGGTTTAGATTCTCGACCGAAAGGATAAAGTCTTGCGGAGCAAGACCATCGCCTTAGTGAAAGTGTTGTGGAGGAACATCAAAGTGGAAGAGGCGACTTGGGACCTTGAGATAGATATGCAGGATCGGTATCCCGAGTTATTCAAGTCAGTATCCCGAGTCATCAAAGTGGAGGGGATAGTTGTAGCGTCCCAAATTTGCTAATAATGCTTAAGGCCTTGATTAGCACGCGGGGAGGGCAATAAATGATTTAATTATGTTAATGTGTGAATTTAATGATAATGTGATTAGAAATGCATGTGTTAGGTGAATTAAATATGCATGTGGGCCCCATTTTGATATTAGGGGCATATTAGTAATTTTACCCTGTTGAGGGCATAAATGTAATATTTCTATATATTGTGATTGATACCACGAGTGAGTTATGACATACTTGTGATGTGCAATTTGAGACAGTCCTAGGGAGCAGTTTAGCTAAATAATCACAACGGGGTTGAATACCCAGCTCGGGAGGAGCATAGGGGTATTTTGGGAACACAATTGGTGTTCGAGATTTACCGGGTAACGGATAGTAGTTTAGTAATGATTTGGACACGTTGGGATCAAACAGGGATTTATAGGAATACTAGAGGACTTAACGGGATGTGTCATATGATAAAATTGCCCTTGGTGGCACTTGAGGGTTTAGATAGACTTAAGGGGCATTTTGGACTTTTGGCAATGGATAGATTTAGACTCTTTAGGATGTTGAGATTCTAGAGAGACTTAGAAGGAAATAAGGACAACTCAGCTTCAAGACTCTCTCTCTCTCTCTCTCGTGGTGTTGAAGGTTTGGAGAAAACCTTGAGGATTTAGGCTAAAGAACTGGTGGATTGGAAGCTTGAAGACTTGGGGAATCAGCTCAAGGTCTAATGTAGTTCAGAGGTAAGTTCTTAAACTTTATCTTCTTGCTAATTTCCACTAGGATTAGAGGTTTGCATGTGAGATCAATTCTAAGTTTGATTTTTGGTGTTGATGAATGTGTGGAGTTGTTAGTAGTTTTGTTGTGATGTTTGGGTTCTGTGGAAGGGAAGTCTAGGCTTGATTCTAAGTTGAACTGATGTTTTGGGTGAGAATTTATGGTATAGGTTTGGGGAAAATATGCAGAGAAATGATTTTTTCTTGGATTCGAAGGCCCGAGTCGTGGCCATGTTCTTCAGGTGTCACAGCCCGCGTGCTTGAAGAGGCTGGAGAAGCCTCTGGTTCCCTCAGGCGTCGTGGCATGGGGGAGCATGCCGCAGCCCGTGTCCTCCAACAGGGAGGGCCCTGGCCTCTGACTAAGTAGCGGGTTGCGGCCCAAAAGGGCATGCCACGACCCGAACTGGAAAAATAAGGGAGGTTAAGTTTTTTTTAGCTCGGGAACTCAAGTATTCAGGCTCAGGAAGGATTTTACTACCTGGTTTGGTAGATTCCAAGGTCCCGAAGGCTAGATTAATATTTTGAAGCTGTGTATTGGTTTATAACTTGATGGATGGTTATTATTAATACGTTGTGACTAGGTTTTCATCGAGGCTCGGGATAGAGGACTGTGCTCAAGATTGCGGTATTCAGAAAGCTCGGGACACAGGTAAGAAAACTGTTGTACCCATAGAGCAGGGTGTAGCCCTATTATTTGAATTACAGAGCGCGGCCCTCATGTTTATGTTTTGTATGCATTTAAATATCTGAGTATTATTATGTATGTTTATGAATGAACAGCGAGGCCGAGAACGGCAAGAAGCCAGGTACGGTAAAGTGCTGGGATCAGCGTTGAGCACGCGAAGTGCAGGTCATTAGGCTACCCTCCTAGGGTGCTAGATCCACTCTCTCGGTGGAGACCATGAGCCCAAGCCCCTGTAAAGCGGCTAGGACGGCGCTAGCCGCTATATGTTTAGCCAGTTGGTTGTTTTGTTATATACTGTGGATTGTCATGTATATATTGTATGTTCTATGATGAGTTTTCTTGCTGGGCTTTGGCTCATGGGTGCTCTATGGTTCAGGTAAGGGCAAAGGAAAGGTCGACCAACCACGAGTACAGAGAGTGTTGAGCAACGGGTACATGTTCGGCCTACCTGGCTGCCACGGCTAGGATTATTTTTGGGAAAATGTATTGTAATGGTTATTTTGTTGCCTAAGTCGACCTTAATTGTATTTTTGAATGTAAAGCATTTTCTCAACAGTATTTTTGGATCCCGTTTGTACAACTTCTCTATAATTTCAATGAATGTCCAAATTTTATAATTTCTGTCATTAAACGAGTTTAACTTCAGTTTAGTCACACTTTAGACCTAAACGCTCGATTAGCGAGCTAATGACACATTAACAACTCACATAGTAACGTCTCTAAGGAAGTAGAGCATTACAATAAGGTTTCAAATCAAATACATAATCAGTGTTCAATAGATAGGACTATGGCAATAAATGGAACTAGGCTAATTCACATTGGCTCCACCAACAATTCACCTTATCCACATTCACATCACTAGTTTTCTGGAATGGGAGAGATATAGGGGTGAGCTTATAAAGCACAATAGGAAAATAATTAATATCACATGACCAAGTTAATAAAAACCCCTGCATAGTTAGCTTTTCAAACAAAACATATGTCATCATGCATAAACCAAAAATAGTGAGAAACCTCAAATAATCTCAAGAGACAATCTATACATGCACATCACACCGTCCACTAGATCCCTAGTTCCCGTTACCCACCATAGAAAAACTGACATCCTAAACAGGGTAGCCAGACCTGATAACCACCAAAAGAGCGAGGCTCAAAACACTTCCTATATATAGATGCTAGGTCTTTACACCTACATGTGAGTGGACACATGATAGAGGCTAGGTTGTGAAACAACAACGTGCACAAATTATGATCACTGTGGCTCTCATCAGTATAACCAAAAGCAGATAACTTGAATAACAAAATTTTCTCTTTGTTCTAGAAAATTCGGCAACATAATAGTTGCATATGAATGAAACTCACAAATTCTAACCTGTATAGATAAGTATACAAAAAATATTTTGCACTCAATGCCCTCAGAACAGTTCATAAAACATGCATATTAAGTTTTCAATTATTCAAATATTTTATAAATAAAAAATTTAGAATATGTCTACTGTTATTCGATACATATAAAACAAGTTCAAGAACGGAGTTGAGTCCATACCTTTCAAGGATCATTATCCTCTATCCAAAGAGACGATTCTAAGCCCCATATTCCTAGGTTCCAAGTAGTTTAGTCAGCTTCGAAGTCACTTTGTTCTACAATCCTCAAATGAACAAAAATTTATCATCATCGTAATGTACTCTTCAAACCGATGCCAAAGACATATAGCATGATACCATTTAAAGAGGGTCGAAAATCTCACCTCAGCCATGCATAGTGGTAATTTGCAGTGGCCGGTGGTGGTGCTCCGGCAACGGTGACGGAATTCGACTTTCTACATATCAAAATGACCCTCTAGATGATTACATCACAGAAGTACAATCTATTTGCTTTAGATGAGTACATCACGGAAGTACAATCCAATGATTCCAACCACTCGTCAAACGAAGGTCGGAGTTGGCCAGATTGTCGCCTTAATGTTTTCACGGCGAAATTTCTGAGCTTTCCTACTAGCACGTCTTAGCTTCGATTTCCACCAAACTTTGGGGTTATTGTCGTCGTCGATGGTCAGGGAAGCAGCAGCTCCGACGTGTGTCAGAAATGGTGGTCAGCGGTGGTTGGGTCTGATTGTGGTTGTGGCAGACCAAGAAAGAGAAAGAAGAAAGAAAAGAAAAAGAAAGATGAGAAATGGGTTGTCAGAGAGAGATAAATGAGAAGAAGAATAGATCCATTGACTCTTTGACTCGGTGGGTCCCACCTATAATAAAAAAATATATTACTTTATTAATAAAGAAAACGGAGTCTTTACATTCTTCAATCCTTAAAGAAATTTCATCCCAAAATTTTAGAAGTACAACCTCAAGCTGAAAATTAAACAAATGAGGATACTTCTCATACATCTCTGACTCTAACTCCCAAGTAGCTTCGTCTTCTCTATGGTTTTGCCATAAGATCTTGACTATTGAAAATTCTCTGTTCCTTAGCACCTTTTACTCTCTCGCCAAGATTCTGATAGGTTGTTCATCGCATTTCACATCCTCTTGAAGGGGGATAGCCTCATACTAAATGATGTACGACAAGACTGGAGTATACTTCCTCAGCATCGACACATGGAACACATTGTGGACATGCCCCAACCGCCATGGTAATTTCAATCGATAAGCGACCTCTCCAACCCTCTTGATAACCTCGAAAGGTCCAATATACCTTGGGGCTAGCTTACCCTTCACTCTAAATCTTGTCACACCACACATAGGAGTAACGTTCAAGAAGAAATAGTCACCAAACTCAAAGTCAACTTCTCGTCAGTGGAGATCAGCATAACTTTTCTAACGACTTTGAAAAACCTTAAGTCTCTCTTTGATGTCTTTAATATACTCAGTGGTACTAGCGATAATTTAAGGTCCAATAGTGACATGCTCTGATGGACCCAAAATGTGTATGTTTTAAATATTTATATCGCAAGCGCACGAATCGTTCATATAAAATAGTGATCGTGTAAGCAAGGATGTTGAACCCAAAGGAGTTGTCTGAAATAAAAAAGAAAACCATTTTAAACAAAAATTAATAAATTCTAACCTAGTATCAAAGATTTATGAGATTTTTGTATCAAGAAAATAAAATAAAAGATAACAATAAATATATTAAAGACAATATATAAAATATAACAATAAAGATATTAAAGACAATATGTATAATTTAATTAATAATTGTAAACAAGATGGTAGAAGAAAGATTATTAAGATGATAGAATCCACAAAATATAAGTTCAATAATATGTATAAGTACATTGATTCCCAAGTTTTAGTAATAGTAGAAATTAATCAAATCATCACGTATTTAAATTAGATATTCTATTTAAGCACAAGTTATTTATAGAAATATAGGATTTATCTTCACTTTTTAAGATATAATTTCAAAGTATTTAGTGTGAATCAATATAAAGAAACAACAAATAAATTAATGAATATTATTTATAAGGCAAAACATAATATTTTTGTTCTAAGCATTTGATGTGCACATTTTAATGGCACAACTTAATAAAAGAATATTATGATTTTGCACTCATGAAGAACAAAGTGTAAATATGTGCTAACAATAAAAAATACATGATATATAAGATGAAAGAAGATATTTGAAGAAGAAAAATTCACAAACTTTGTTGCACAAATGAGAAATCAACATACAAAATAAATACTATCTAGTTGCATATTGTTTCATCATCACCTTACTAATCTTAAAAAGATTCGAAACTCATAACTAGAATAGAAATTACAAACCCAAAAATTACAAACATAAATAGGAAAATTTGGAGGAGCCTCCAAATTTTTCCTCTAAACACTCATAGAAAAATTACCAAAAAGAAGAAAAAGATGAAGAGAATGGAGTGATCTTGAAAGTGTAAAAATTTTGTAGTGTGACCTCATCCTCAAAATATGGTCTTCAAATCCCTTATTTATAGCCAAAAAAGTGCTTAAAATAATCAATTTAAATTGATTAAATTAAATTTTAAATGAAGAATAATATGGCATGTAGGGATAAATTTTAGGGTGTAATGATGAATTTTGTAGTAAAATGTGTAGAAAAGTTGGGTAAAAAAATGATATTTTTGGACATAAAGGGACAATAAAACATTTGTTGGGCTCAAGAGAGCCAAAACAAGTGGCTGAGGGCTTCTGGGCCTGGTAGTGTAGTGGAAATAGTACCCGCAGTACTGTAGCTTAGGCTGGGCTGAAGCTTTTGTTTTCAGATTTGCCATTTTTTCTTTCGTTTTAAGCTTCCTCTCCTTTCTTGCTTTTAAAAAATGCAACATACTCCATACACAAATTAAATCATAATCAAATATTTTCAATTATAAATAAATCATGTTAATTCTTTGAAAATACTTAATTAATAATGAATTTAATTTAGCATTTAAGATCAACAAAAGTGCATTTTTTTTACTTCTTACTAAAATCAATAATTCAAATAATTAAACTACAACATTTTACAATAATATAACTATAAAAATACACAAAAATATATAAAATGAAAATAAACCTAATAAATTCAAAATTACTTAAAAACTTAATAAATTACTTAAAAACTCAAAGATTAAGCAACAATTAACATAAAAGATGTGGTAAAATAACTCTATTTTGTAGAGTTATCATACTCATCTAGTTCTACCCAACACAAGGGAGATCTGCATGGTCTCCCATATAAGGCCTCATAAGGAGCCATGCCTATACTAACCTGTAGCAATTATTATAAGTGAATTCTACTAAACACAAGTGTTCTCCCCAGCTACCTTTAAACTCCAAAGTAAAATAACGAAGCATGTCCTCCAAAGTTTGGATGGTCCTCTCAGACTGTCCATCTATTAGAGGGTGGTGAACGGTGCTCAAGTTAAGCTCACTCCCCCAAAGTTTTTTGCAATGCTCGCCAAAATCTTGAGGTAAATCGAGGATCTCTACAATAAACAATGCTTGGAGGTAACCCATGATGTCGAACTATATTATCCATATAAAGTCAAGCTAGTTTACAAGTCTTATAATCGGTCCTAATTTGAATAAAATAAGTGGATTTGGTCAAACAATCGACAATCACTCAGACGGTGTCATGCTTTAATGGTGTCAATGGTAATCCAGTCACAAGGTCCAGCGTGATCTTGTCCGATTTCCATTCTGGTATAGGCAAAGGTTGAAGCAAACCAGAGGGTCTTTGGTGCTCAGCTTTAACCTGCTGACAAGCCATACACTTAGCTACAAAGCTAGCCACATCTCTCTTCATACATTCCCACCAGTATTGTCTTGGTACATCTCTTCATACATTCCCATTGTCGTTTGTTCTTCTTGTTCATTTTTCGGCCATTTCCTGTTTCTTGGGTCGAATTCTTTTCCCAAATTCCTTCTTGATGAGCCTAAGTCCGCAAGGCTGCTATCTTTACACCTATAGGTGAGTGGACACTTGATCTACCTATGATGACACAGAGACTAGGTCATGAAACAACAACATGCACAAAATTGTAGCTATTTAGAACATCTTGCAAATTTTCAGAAAATTCAAAATAGTTTACAATACCAAAAACTAGGTTCAAACATGTTGATTTCCATGCGCATAAAAAAAATTAGTCACGCGTGCAACAACATGTTTGAACTTAGTTTTCAGTACTGTAAACTATTCAGAATTTTCTGAAAATTTGATGGATGCTCAGAATAGCTACAATATACACGGTCATAAAAGAAATCGCGCCGAAAACAATTCACAGGTCGAGAACACTGAGAGTCCCACCGGTAGGGCTTAAAGTGAAGCCCCTATAGGAGGATTCTCTTATATTTATATGTGTGTGTATTTATAGGGGAATTCTCCCATAGGGGCTTCACTTTAAGCCTTACTGGTGGGCCTCTCACTGTTCTTGACCTGTGAATAGTTTTCGGCACGATTTTTTTTATGACTGTGTATATTGTATCTATTTAAAGCATCCTGCAAATTTTTAGAAAATTCCGAATAGTTTATAGTACCGAAAACTAAGTTCAAACATGTTGTTGCACACGTGACTATGCGCATAGAAAGCAACATGTTTAAACCTAGTTTTCGGTACTGTAAACTATTCGGAATTTTCTGAAAATTTGCAGGATGCTCTAAATAGCTACAATATACATGGTCATAAAAAAAATTCACCGAAAATTGTTCAAGGGTTAAGAACACTGACAGTCCTACCGGTAGGGTTTAAATTGAAACCCTATAGAAAAATTATTCTGTATTTATATATATAATAACAGAAATCACAATATTTTGAGTTATTTTATTGTTAATTAATGCAGGTCACATTTATGTCAATATTGCAAGACTACTATATAGTCTATAGCATTTAAAATTTGTCAACAACTAGAGACACTCGGCGCTTAAATTCTTCAATACAAAAAGGCTCAAATTTGAACAAGTGAAATTTCATTTTCACTAGTAATAAACAGTTATCACCTTAATCGCGAATACTGGCGTAATATTATATATATGTACTAAATAATACAAAAAATACATATATATTTATATATATTGTCGTTATTATTATTCTTAGACTTGGCCATTTCTTGTGATTGGTAGACACTTGACCGCCTGTTTTTTATTGCTCAAGTCCCTAACAGAATTTTCTTATAGGTTGGGGGAGTTAAGTTGGTTTATAAGTCTATTAGCTATTTATAAGTGTTTTGGGAATCATTTGGGATTCACTTAATCAGATATTGCATTTTTTTATTCACTAGTAAATTTTAGACATAGGTTGAGAGTATTGTGTCCATGTTTCCTTCAAGAAAGACAGATAATGTGTTTTCAAGTGAGAGAAAGCTTCAAGAAAGCTTGGTTGTGTTTGGGTACAAGAGTTTTGCATGGTCACTTATTTTATATTCTTCTCAACTCTGAGGATGAAGGTTGTATAATGTTGTCCGAACATTGATCAATAAAACTTGTAGTAATGCTCACTTATTAGATGTAGGACAAATTGTTTGAACTAGTATAAATCTCAGTGTCTTTATTTTTTGTTTATTATTCTCTTTATTTCTGTATTAATTCGTAACTTTCACTTTCTACTTTCCTTGTTGGTTCTGATTGTTGCAATTTATAGCAACATATATATGAATATATATTAATATATTACATAATATCTGTCACTTCGGTTAAGGAAACGTAAATAAAATTTAATAATGACATAAAGACTGATCTTTAGTTTAAATTTTAACTTTTCTCCAAATTTTGCAAATCTTTTTTAAATTTTCATTCAGTCGACTATTTTTCAGATTAAACTTTCTCCATAGTTTTTTTTTACACTCATCTCTCAATCCACCGTTTCTAGACTGCGTACGTAATCTATATGGTTAATTCCCTTTGCAAACTGACAGGTTCTATATAAATATATTTATATATATATATATCAATTTCCTTTTAGAAAAAGTAGACAAATTGAAAGGAAATATATATAAATATTATTAGTATATTATTTCATCAGAGATAAATTATTTTTTTTTTCTTTCCATATTATATTAAATCTTTTTGAACTTCGCTAATTTCCAACCCTACTTAATTTAGAAATTTTGAAAATATATCATGGTGTACAAACAATTAAGGTTTAACAATTTAATGCGATCTATAAATGTGGCAGTAAAAATGATGATAAAATGATCTCCATTCAATTTATTTCCTAACTACAAAAAAATTATACTGTGAGCATAATACATATTCACATTTATATGCATATGTACACTGCTTTGCGATCAATGGTCTTAACATGATCATTGTTAACTCAAGTACTACTCCAAATACAATGCAAATTAATACTATCATTCAGGTGCTTATAATTAGTTAATTAAAGATGAAAATGTGCAAAAGAAATTAAGATCCATTCAACGTCTCTAAAAATATTGACGAAATACCTTTCAAATTTAATAAGTATATCTTTTTTCATTGTATAAATCATCAAGTTAAATAATTAAGATGTTATTTCTACTAATGCTACATGCATAGGGTTAATAAAAGATAATTGTAGTTTAGAATTTGGTTGCTTGATCACAGTTGAAAACCCATGTACATCATACCGAGTGGGAGAGAAAATATAGATGAAATGAGAGGATAAGGTTTTGGTGTTACCTTGAAGGGTCATTAGCTAAATAGCCCCGTTTGTATTAATTGTAAAAAACTGGCCCCAAAACACAAAGTGCCTACGTTTTTCTCCACCAATTAGCAGAAGAGTAGTTTCGAATCCATGTTACTTTTTTGTGTTATAGAGAGGAAAACCTGCAGTGCGCAGACTGTTATTTTTCTACAATATATATAAGTACAGATTTACACACAACATAAGATAAAATATGATTAAACTAAATATTTTTAAAAATTGAGAAGGAATAACAAATCAATTTGTTATTATCTTTACGCTAAAATAAAAAAAAGAGAAGAAACGTGAAATATTAACAGAAACACAGAAAATGATGACTATGAAGAGAGAAAGAAGTAGTAGGAGGTCCGTCCGAGTAATCGTAGTTAATGAATTCAAGATGGCATTCACCTGCGTCTGCACCTGCACCTAGCTTTATCCATATGCTCCCTCATCTCTACTCTACTACCTTAATTGTCCTTTTCACCATTAATAATATATAATAACAAGAGAAAAGAAGAGATAGTAGTATATATAGAGAGACCAGTTAAGGTGCAGGTGCAAACGCAGATAAAGGCGACATATTGGTACCCTTTTATGTATTTGTATATGTATGCTCCCTTGCTTCTCATCATCATCATTTTATCAATGGTAGTGGTGGTATCCTTAATTAACTCTCATTGCTTGTGAGGTTTATATAAGCAGAAGAGAAGAGAGAGAATGAGAGAGAAAATATCCTTTTCACATTTCTGTGGTAGGATCTGTTCTACGCTTTTTCCTTATATCAAATATATAATTTCAAAATCACAGTTTGTACGTACAAAAAAAATAAATAAATAAATACGCCACATCTAACATCATACATAGGTTAAAAACATTTTGTGACTGCTTGCTTATTTCTTCCTATTTACTTAGTACTTATTGGAGTATAGTATCCATGTAGAATAAGTGTAACAATATTGGGCATGTTTCACATTTGTTTTCTGTCTTTTGTTTTTAAAATTGTATTTTGAGAAATGAGAACATAAATTGTTTTTTTGTAGTTTTAAAAAAACAACAGATGTTTTGTTAATGTTTTCTAATAATAATTTTTTAGTTTTATGTAAAAAAAACCAAAAAGAAAAAAATTAATAAATATATTTACAAAGAGAAAAATATTTTAAAAGTTTGTAATAAATAATGAGATGAAGTAATGTGAAATAAAAAAAGTAATGAAAAATAAGGAGAGAGAAAGGAATTAGAGAAATTTTAAGGAAGAAAAATTGAGAAGAGAGAAATTGATGCAATAAAAAAAATTAGAGAGAAGGTGGTGAGAGAGAAAATGGCGAGATAGAAAAAATGATGATATAAGAAGTGATGAGAGAGAAACTAATGAGATATTAAATAATAAGAGAGAAAGTAAGGAGATATATTAATGAGAGAGAAACTGATGTGATATAATACTAATTAAAAAGGTTATGTGAGAAAAAAGTGACAAAATTTCTTTTGAGAATTGTTCTCCAAATTTTCTGATTTTTGTAACTTTTTTTTTTTAAAAACAATGCTAAACACCCTTACTCATTTTCAAAAAACAACTTTTAGGTTTTAAAAACAAAAAACATTTTTTACTTAAGGAGTCAAACACCATCTTAGTCTTTTATAACAACATAAGTAACTCTACTAATAATCCATTAGTTTTTAAGTATGGAGCCCTATAATTCTTGTCAACACTGCAAAACTAAATAATGTTATGTTTCAATAAAATAATTAGATTAGATATAATATTGGTATGTGAAAAATAATAAATTTACATACAAATATATATATATATATAAATGGGGACACTCTTAATGGTTATATTTATTTTAATATTAATTATTGAATTAAGATGAATGATTCATATTTATAATTATTAATTATTATTTCTTAAAATGAATTTTGACTTTTTCAAATTTTAGGAAGAGCTATCTAATGATATGACGGTCACATATTTATTAATTAAAGAATAAAAATAATCTTATTTAATATTCATTAATCCATTCATTCTTCATTCCTGATTCCTTCAATTTATCCATTTCATTAGAAGAAAAAAAATTATTTTGAAATTGATGAGAATAATTAATATAACAATTATCTTTCTAACTAATGTTTATTATCTAATTAATCTAAAAAATTAAAATTATTAATTTTATATATTTTATTTATTTATTTTTATATTATTATAATTATTTTTCATCAAAATCTTATTTAGTAATTTTAGTAATCAATACATAAGTAATAATTATTGAAAAATCTCCCCATTATTGTTACCGGACACGATAGTGCATAACATTACTTAATAAGGAATAAGGTAATTTCATATGGCTAGTGGTGTTAGACGTAAATGCCGACTAATAATTCTCATATGTTTCACGTGTCTACCAGGAATTTTTGTAATTTTATCTATGCAATTTTCTTCCGTTAATATTGTAGAAAATACCAAAACATTATTAGTAGTTTTACGGGAATTTTCATTGTACGTATCAGCATGCTTAATATTAGTGACTCCAATAATTCAACTTTGATAACTCAATTTATAATTGGATTCTTTACAAACGTGTGATCCATAATGTAAGACTTTTTGACAAAATAATTACCATTTTATAATTAAACTACATTTATATATATCAAGTTAATAATATACTTTCTGTCTAGCCCTTATTAGATAGAGATCACATCTCTCTACAGTAGTAGATATACAGTGTGGTTCAGAATATTAAATATATTATATATATATGGAGAACAACTCAAATGGCACCATATTTGTGGCTTTAAGGAACGGACAAGGATTTCTCTGTGGCTCCATTATTACAGCATCCTTCAAAGTTGTACACTCAATGAATGTCTCTGTCCTCAATCTCAGCCAGGGCCACGTGATGAAAGCCCTCACCCACGTGGGACAATATATCAATCCCAATAACAGCTTGCCATGTGTTCCTCTTTGATCCCTTTTATCTAATAGACACGTGCATGCATGCGTAGTTCTAATGACGAATAAATCATTCAACAAGACAGGCTTATCGCCTTAGCATTCAATTCATCTATTATATATGTTTCTCTAATACTTGTGACTTTATACTTAATTATTCAGCCGCAACACTTATCGCTTCAGCATAACTATACCTTAGAGATACCACTATTATTAGGTCAGTTGTATACACGTGACGATATTTGAAACGATGAGAAATTAGACTTGAGATGACAGTCAGTCATGCATATAAACTATTACTAATTAGTGAGTAAATGTATTTACTTGTAGTGAAATTGGGCTATTACTTCACTTTTAAAGGTGGAAAGACTTGGTTTTTGTTTTACATAAAATAACATTCGGAGTGGTTCAAGTTAGAGTAAAAAATGATGAAGAATCAAAATAGAAAATATATTTTCTATTTCAGTTATTATGCATAAACTGGGTAAAAATTTATACATAATATCCAAAATAATAAATATATACGCAAGCTTTGAAATACTTCAACTTCTCACATATAACTTCGGTTCTTTTGTCAGAACTGAAGTAAAAAGTGAATGTATATATTAAAAAAATATATAACTAGTATATATAATCACCGAATTTAACTCAAACCAATACTCTTCCTTGTACATATTAAACTAACACTAGTCAATAATTGAGATTAAGGCACTGCTTAGCAAATCTTTTATAAGTCATTTTGGGCCTTGAAATGACTTTTTAGAGTTAAAAGTATTTTAATGCAATAGTAGGATGCACACGATTTTAACTTTTAACTTTAAAAAGCTGATTGGGAAGAAGCTACTCTATGTAATTTTTTGAGGATGAATTGTTGAAAAACTCAAAGTTCAAAAAGTCAAAAGCTTGGCCAAACCAAGCCCTAACTATTTGCCAAATTTTTTAAGAATACAATAATCTTCCGATGATAATCTTCATCAGCAAAACTAAAACATATTTCACTATAGAGCAGTGCAAACATCATGGTTAAAATTAATGTCATTATACTATAAAAAAAAATACAATAGGAATGTAACAAGAACATAACAGAGCAATAATGGTCCTTGTTGTATATAACATATCACATATATATAATCACATTACATATCAGAATACAATTATACACAATGATTCTTGTTGTATTAACTGAGACCCACGAATACAATAACCTAGAAACACAAGTGATGCACTCAACAACAACACCCACAACTAGATTTATTTACATATCCATAGATGCACCAGGAACAACCTGATGCTAGCCGACCACGAAGACGACGCGAGCCACCACGATGTCAGCTACGAACCATAGAGAATCTCTGTCTGACAAAGATATATAGCATGGGTAGAACAAACAAAGAGAGAAAGAAAATAGGCGAAGAGACGACACCACAAACCACTGAGTCAACGAAGCACCGAGAAGATCACAAAGCCCGAATACTCATCGAACAACCAAGATGATGCGAGCCCCCACAGTTGATGTAGTGAACCACTGCTAGAAAATGCTGCAAATCAGTGACTCTCCATGATTAATGTAACGCCCTACTACCTTAGAGCTGTTACTAAGTGAGTTTAAAGATGTGCAATCACTCGCTAATCGAGATTTTAGGACAAAAAGTGTAATCAAATCATAAACAGAGTAGAAACTCTTGAAATAACTCTATTCCATTGAAAATCATTAAAGTTTAACACTTGGGATCCCAAAATACTGATTAGAAATATTTACAACATATAGATACAACCAAGTTGGCTAAACGACAAAATCTAGGTTTTGTTACATTCATCTCCCAAAATCCACTGGCTGTGGCAACCAAGCAGGTCAAACATGTACACGCTGCCTCATGCCAGCTACACTCATGGTTGGTTGGCTTTCTCCTTTCCCTTACCTGCACCATAGAGAACCCGTGAGCCGAAGCCAAGCAAGAAAACCCACAACCAGATAACATATGCAAAACAAACACTTAGCATATAACAGGCCATTAATAAGCTAAACATACACGGCCAAGCCATCCCAGGAATCCTTTAGGGTCTCGCCCTGGCAACTCGCACTCTACATGCTCAACGCTGCTCCCGGCCCCTTGCCATACTTGGCCATGCACTCAACGTGCCCAACGCCGTTCCCGGCCCTTTGCCGTTCCCGGCCCCTGCCGACCTCGACCCCTGCCGACCTCGACCTGCACCGTTCCTAGCTCTTGCCGAACATTTACACAATAGCACTCATAGCATAATAAGCAAATAATGAACACTAACAAATTCAATCAAAGGGCTACGCCCTGCAATTCAAACATATTGGGCTCAGCCCTGCATACAAGCTCTGTGGGAACAAGGGTTCTCTTACCTGCGTCCCGAGCTCTCCGTGCACCGATATCCCGAGCACAGTCCTCTAACTTGAGCCTCGCCGAAACCCTAGTCACAACACATTAACAATATCCATCCATCAAGTTCTAGTCCATAAAGTAACTTTGAATCATAACTCTAATCTTCGGAACCTTGGATTCTATCAATCCGGGTGATAAAATTCATCCCGAGCCTTAACCTTTGAGTTCCCAAGCCTAAACACACATTAATACACAAACTGGCACTAAGAGCCGCAGCCCTACCCACAAGCATCGCGGCTACCCTCGAAACAGAGGCTAGCACTTCACTGAAGCACACACGGGCCGCAGCGCGCATCCAACTCCTTGGCCTCCCATGGCCGCGCACGCACACGGGTCGCGGCATGCCCCTCCTAGGGCCGTGACCCTCACCTCCAAATCCAAAATTCTTCATCTTTTCCTGCATTTTCTTCAGACCAACTCATCCAATAATCAAACTAACAATTCTAGATAATCATCACAAAGATTCTAGCCCAGTTTCAACATCAAAACCCATCAAAACCTGCTCCAAAAACTCAACTAAAACACCCAAAAACAGATAAAATTCTACTCACATGCATATCCTAAGAACATAGTTGAAATTCAAGCATAATTCCCATAGTTAGAGCTTACCCTTGCTGAGTTATGCCTCTGAACTGATTTCCCCAAGTGCCCAGCTTCAGCTCCTTAACTCTAACAGCACAAAATCCTCAATTCTTGACTAGTTCCACCAAAGCTTCTTGACTGATTTCTCACTAACTTGTTTCCTTGAGTTGCCTTAGAGAAGAAAAGGTGAGAGAGGGTATAGAGTTAACTTCAGCTAAGAATGAGAGGAGAATGTCGGTTTCTAAATCTCCAAAATCTTCCTAGACTTTGTTTTATTTAACTTAAGCTTTAAGGTTACCTCAAGGCTCGGGGTGCCAAAAACGTCCCCGAGGGAAAAATGGTAAATTTCCCCAATATTCCCTCCTAAACATTCTATCCTCAAATATATCTCTGAATATTTATTTCCATAACCCGATAACCCCATAACACATCTAATACCCAAAATACCCCTCGACTCGCCCTGAGTCGGATTCTCGACCCCATTGTGACTTTCTGGCTAACCGCTCTCCAGGACTGTCTCGGATCGTGCTACACAGATATATACCACATGTATATTTAATTAAGCTAAACATGCATATTTATCACGTATTCACATAAATTCACATATTAACATATTAGATCATTTATTGCCCTCCTGGCACGGTAATCAAGGCCCTAAGCCCTATTAGCAAATTTGGGTCATTACAATTATGCTCACGGCTATGCGGAAAAAAGATGTAAAAGAAAAAAGAGCGAGACAATAGAGGTTGCAGTTGATAAAAGAAAAGTATATAGATATGATTCCTAAACAAACCCTACAGCAGATTATATTTCGGCCTGGGCTTTGAAAAAAATTGTCCATTATTATTTGTATTACTTAGGTTTATATTTGATAACCGAAGTACTAGAGTACCCCCCCCCCCCCCCCAACTTTTACTTTGGTTATTACATATAAACCGAAGTAATAAAGATGCTTATTACTTTAGTTTTTTTTATCGAAACCAATGTAATAGGTTTCTACTTCGTTTTATAAAATATAACCAAAGTAAAATATCAATATGTTGACGGTGAGAACTCGTCAACGATGTTAGGTCAGAAAACACAAAGCTTGTTATGAAAACAACTTAGAAAAAACTTAAAGAATAAAAGTGCAGAACAACAATGGATGAAAAATCTTGTATATTGCTTGATTGTCTGTGTATACAATGAATTTTCCAACCCCTTGGCTGGAGGGGTGAAGATTTATTTATAGTAGAGCTCTAATAATGGCTCCAAATACATTGTTGTCCTAGGGGAAAAGAATGTACCAAACGTAGTGGTGCAAAAGGTTGTGGTGTTAGCCCTGGTACATGGTCAGGGTGCTCAGGTAGTGCCTCTGGTCTAATTACTAATTTGTACCACCACTGCGTGTCTGATACGGATGTCAGAGTCACGCCTTCATCTCAGGGTTGTACATCCCATGCCTCGTACCTGATGGTCTTTCTCACATTTCCAAGATACATCTTTTCTCCAAGCTACCTTACATTTTGGTAATTGTAGGAAGGCTTGTGAGTTATCATGAGTAACATACTTAGTCGTCTTCCCCAATTCTACCTTGACACCAAGTGATGATTGGGTCTTTACTAGTGTTCCTCGTATGCATATTCACATGTAGTGAGAAGGCACGTTGAGGATGAGCCTCGCTGGTGGTACCTACTTCACGATGGGAAGCAAGGCCTCTTCAGCGAGGCATGAGGAGCATGTGACAGGACAAGGAGCCTCACGTGAATCCACTGCTGGCGAGACGCAAGGTGTCGCGTGGATCTCAAGTGCAAAATAGGTGTCCTCAACATTTTAGACAAGCTAGGCCTTGGTATGCAAGGTCCTTTTCTTCGCATGTGCATCTTGGAACCTACACGCATTGGTCCTTGCTATGTAAGGCCCTTATTATTTGGCGTGCGGTCACGCGACTACGTTGCGTATAAGTGAGGGTGAGGCCCTTATACATTTGGGACTTGGGTAACTTGGCATTTGTGTATTCAGGTCGTGTCCTTAGGCACTTGAGGATGTCGAGCAAGGCCCTCCTTCACACGAGCGGATTTAGGCGGGGATGCACCCAGCCTCGCTATTAGAGGCCCTTGTTAAAAGGTTCCTTGTGCGCATCTCGACATATGGTGATGGGGACTTCGTGGGAAGGGCTCGCACACGCCTCAGCACCAAGGCACACAAATGTGTTGAAACTCTCATAGTGAGTTTGTAACGCCTTGGATAGCCAAGACCGCTACACTGTGTACTTATAAAGGTGCAAGACTTGCTAATCAAGTCATTAATTTGAAAACGTGTCACTAACCATGAATGTGCTAGGGTTAAAAAGGTTTTGCTCTCAAAAGTTACACTTTATATAATTAAACAGTTTTATACATGGGATCCCAAAGAGAAACAGAGTTTAATAGTTGGTTTACAGAATCTCCAAAATACAGACAACCATTAGCCTTACTAAGGTAAAATAGACATTTTTGGTTCTCACGTCCCTGCCTAATCCCCAACCATGGCGGCTGAGCAGCTATTCATGTACATTCATCTCACAGAGCTCTCCAAGTTAGGGCTGATCAAGCTTGCCCTTGCCTTTACCTGCACCATGTAGCACCCGTGAGCCAAGGCCCAGCAAGAAAACATAATATGCAACACAAACAACAATAACAGATAATCAATTCGTTAAGCATGATCAAGCACTTAATACTCCACATTATCCACTCAGCACTTATACATAACCAATGATGCAACTAATCACAATTAACAATTAGGTTACATAATAGTCAGCGCCGAAAACTTAGGCCGCACCCTCTGTTTACCCCCACTGACTCCGGCCCACTTAAACCGAGCTCAGTGCATAATAAGCTATCCTCAGCTACCAGTGGCCAAGCCGCGCCCTGTGCGCTGGTGTAAACCTTGGCACTCTTAGGTCATTGGTTCACTGTTTACATGGCATAATACCATCCTTTCAAGCATACATATTAGGGAACCCTTAGTCCCATTACAAGTACACAACCGGGTGCAGTTTTCTTACCTTTAATTTCTGCGTTCCCTGATTATGAGCAACGTTCCTCGAGTACGATTCGTTCTCGAGCCCTAGCTTTAACACCTAGTCCAGGTCCAAGGTCAAGAATCCTAGACCTGATAGCTACTCCAGGTCCAAGGACAAGAATCCTAGACCTGGGGGATTGGTGAATGAAGTAAGTGAGTGGACCACCTGAATGGTCTGCGGAGCATGGCCTTACCTGGAGACATTCGCACATTGAGGACATACCTCAGGGCGTGGCCTTAATCGGGCACACCCGCGTCTGGCCAGAACATAGTAGTGGGGTGAATTTTATAGTCCAAGGAGCTCTACACGAGCAGTACGAAAACTCATTAGCGTTCGAGGAGCTTAGTCACTCCTCTAATGATTGTCATGTGTCCTCTAGTGAAAACATGGACAACATTTGCCCCTATATTCTTCTATTGTCCTCGAACAGTGGATTCGAAAGGTCTTCGAGGGGAGACGCTTGGGCTCCTCATGATGTTACACTCTTGAAAAGGTAATTCCATGTGTCAACTCTCTATTGATGGGCCCATCAATCTGTGCCATTAATGAGGAGTCCAATCCATGACCCAAAACGTCTAATCCGTACCCTAGGTGCATTTCACCTCATACCTGAGGCAGCCCTTTCCATGCTAATGATCACGATCCATGCCTTTTGGATCATGACCGTTGGATTAGTCTCAAGTGTCTATGTCGTAGGTAATCAACTGTCGGGGTGAAGTTGTAGGAAAAACTCATTGCAGGATCTTTATTTATTTTCATGCAATTTACATATTATCAAACAAACATGCAAATTCCTAGAACATGCTCCTATGAAATTGATACAAATACAGAGTAAAGTAAAAACTTACATTATGCAGCGGAACTGGAATAACTCCATCCTTCAATCTCTCTAACCCTTGATTCCTTTCTGTAGCAGAGTATTATCAAGAGATTGAACAAGATCAGCAAAACAGTCTTCCTCACCAAGCCTTTGATCAACCTAGAACTAGTGTGGGCTGGTTCTCAACACATGAGATAGAGATCTAGAAAAGAAGAAGAGAATGTGGCTAAGAAAGGATTAGAGTGTCTAGGTTTTCACTTACCCAAATCAACTGAGACTGACTTGCTTTTTTTAAAACCCTAGATATCATATTCCTTATATAGGCAACTTAATGAGATTTATTTAAATTTAAATTAATTAAAAATAATAAACAAAAATAAAAGCCTTGGACTGCCATAAATGGACTTGGGCCCAATCTCTTTGTTTTTAATTTAAATCCCAATTGGGCCTAAATTCAAAACCTTTTTTTTAATTAATTAATTAAATCCTTATTCAAATTAACTAATTATAATTTGAAACTTGATTTAATATTATTTATTTATATTGATACCAATTTATCAATATTAATAAATTTACCCAAAGATTCTCTTTTATTCTCTAAATCTCATATCTCTGTAAATTTTCCAAAATTGACCTAGTCAACTTTAAAAATCCTAATTGATAATTAAATCAATTAATTGAGACATTCTAGATGATTTACTCAAAGGTGATGCGGGGACCATGGATCCATGAAATCAAGCTCCAACAAGTTACCGTGAATTTATTTACGAATAATTTCACTACCTTATTAATTCATCGTGACTCCACTATAGACTCGGAATTGAACTCTTAAATTCATAGAACGTATTTTCAAAACCATAAATACGTTATCCATTGTTATAACCATTACAATCAGTCAATCCTCTATCGATGACTTACTAACAAGCTGGGTGCAAATTACCGTTTTACCCCTCATCAGTATTTTATCCTTAACTCTCACTAAGTTCCTTATAAATGATATTTCCGTGAACTTAATCACAGAAATGAGATCTCAATCATTTAACCTTTTGAACAAAGCAATTAAGGAAATCATCTTTTCACTTCTCATACAGAAATTATAGATTTAATATCTATGAATAATACTCCCACTCAATTACATTACTAAATCTCCAAGATGTAAGTATGGGCTAGACCGTAGGGTAAGCTGGTAACGAACAAGTCAAAAGATTTAAATAATATAATTAGCAGAATATTATCACTCAGAATTAAGATCGACTTAATTTATGGTCAACGTTGTGACATTGATTAGATTTGATAACAACGATACTTATTTATCAATCAATAATCAATATCGGTCCTAGTCTGATGTAACTAAATACATCCGATCTTATCTACTTGGTCGAAGCCTTGGACAAGACATCACACCCTGAATGTGTAAGTAGATCATATCGTAGATTGCCTAATCAGTGAAAATCCAATGCACTGATCTAATCTTAGGACTCGTTCTTTTGAACATATAATTACAACTATAATCCACTGTGACCTAGTCACTATAATTGTAACTATCCATATGTTCGGGATTTTATAAATGTTTGTATTATTTCAATAATCATGTAATAAAACAAGCAAGCAACACAGTTGTCAAACTAAATGATTTCTACTACTTTTATTGATAATATGAAATCGTGCTACATGTCTGACATGGTTTTATAAGGGCATAAAACCCAACATAAGTTGCTTCCACCCCAAGCTCTTTGAGTATAAAACTCGAGAACCACCTCTTAAAAATAACTTTAGCATTCAAAATTCAAAATCTAAGAACCTTCAAACCCTCTCTTCTTCTTCACTTTCTAGCTTCCCAAATCTTCCCCATTTTCCAAGTTCTCGATGCCTTGGACGGTTAGCAAGAATTATCCTACTTCTAGTAAGACGGCACATACAAGCATTTCATCTCGAGTAATTATTTACTTCTCCGTTTCTTGTTCGGCTTTGAGTCTATTTTGGAATTATGTTGAGGGTTTTAGGTTCATGCCTAGGATTTTAAATTAGCGACATTCTAGAGGTCATTTTGACCTCTTTTAGAAATTTCTAGGCACATTTTGACGTTAAAAATAGTTAAAATGGCCCATTGCACTTTGTGTGCGAATTTTAGCATTTATGGACACTCGACTAAAATCTGGAAAATTCCTAGATTCTAACAATGTTCATAGTTTCTAGCAGTGTTCTCTAGCGACTATCATTTGGCCCTGAGGACACTCCAGTCCCTTAGAAGTTTTCTTCCTTCTCCTCTTCCCGAGCAGTAGTCTTACGCGTTCTTGTTTTTTGCCTATCTTTCTTTGGGTCATGACACTAACTGCTTGGTTTCTAGTTTCAGATGTCCAAGGATCTTCAACAACTACATCAACAGAGACTCTACGCATTCGACTGCTAGATAATAGAGATGGCCTGAGAAGTAGGAAGACTTCTTTAAAGGGGAAAGTAAACGACAGAGAGTATTCAGGCTCTCATTGTGATGCCCTGGATAACCAAGACCGTTATACTGTGTGTTTATAAAGGTGCAAGACTTGCTAATCAAGTCATTTAGTTAAAAATGTGATGCTAAAACCATAATCAAACTAGGGTTAAAAAGATTTTGGTCATAAAAGAAAATTTTCATTAAAATAAACATTTAATACATGGGATCCCAAAAAAACACAGGGATTAAAGGACAGTTTACAAAATTTCAAAGTTCATGTACAAGCACAAGCCACTCTAATGGAAAAATAGGTACTTTAGGTTCTCCTGTCCCTGTACCATCCCTCGGCCGTGGCAGCTGAGCAGCTGACTATATACATTCTGCCCCAAAGCTCTCCAACTCAGGAATGGTCCACCTTGTCCTTGCCTTTACCTGCACCACGTAGCACTCGTGAGCCAAGGCCCAGCAAGAAAACCATAATGCAAAGCATAAACAGTACAGACAATCAAAAAATCCATAAAGTTGTTAACCAGATGTTCAGCATGCCATAATAGTCATCTACTCAGAGAGGTCAAACAATTATTCATAAGCCATTCATCTCAGTATTAAACATGCTATAATCAATAGACAACAATGATAACATATCAATATTCATCATACAATACTCAGGGTCGACGCCCTTATGCCACACCCTCTATTTAATCCACTATGGCCGGCTCAATTCGGCCGATCCCAGTGCTTAACCCACTGACTCCGGCGCTTAAGCCGAGCTCAGTGATTATTTAGATGTCCTCAACTACTAATGGCTGAGCCGCGTCCTGTGCGCAAATATCATTTCCGGCACTCTTAGGCCGTTTATTTCATGCTCACATTGCATATTATGATCACACAACATATGCATTCAACTACAGGGAATCTCAGTCCCACATAATCACATAAGGGTGCAGTTTTCTTACCTTTGATTCTGAGGGCTTTAGTTAATAGAGATGACCCTCGAGCACGATCATGTTCTGAGCCCTAACGTACACCTGGTCATAATCCATAAAATGGTACTTCGATGAGTTTGAATTCTAAAGGAAAATCCTGGGACCAAACTCGTGCTCTCGGGACCTCTAATCCCACCAAACAAAATGGTGAAACCTTCCCCCCAAGAAAAATCCCTAAAAGAATTCCCAAAAACTAAATTCAGAAGGCTGAGTAATGCTACATCGCTACTAGGTGGGCGCTACAGCACTAGAGTCAGAGACTCAAGCCCCTCAGAAAATGCATCCTATTGATGTAGCACTCCCAACCTAGCGCTACAGCGCTACAACCAGAACATGCTAAGTTCAGGGTTTTTCCTATCGAACTTTCCCGAGCCAAAGCTCCATAAACCCACTCCAATCATCAACCAAACTCAAAATTGAGTCCACAACTCATTATATCTCATGCAGAACATCCTAATAACACCCAAAACCTAGCTAAGAACCCCATCAACCTCAGGAATAAAAGTTGAGCTTGAAGCTCAAGAACACCATTTGAAGACCAGAAAACCCAGATAGTTAAGGCCAGAAATTGTTACCTCAAATAGATGAATCCGACCCTAGGTTTCCCTCAGTGCCCTTCCAAGCTTTAACTCCTCCAATTCCTAACCTTAAGTCCTTAAACTTCGTCCAAAATCCAAACTCAGAAATCATCCCCAACAAATATCAGCAAACTCAGAAAAAACCTTAAACCTTACCTCAACTTGGAAGCTAATTCCAGCTGAACTCCTTAGTTACTCCAAGGATCAAAGCCCCAAAGCCTAGCTTAGACTTCCTTTTGATTTCTCAGCTTCAAAATCCTCAAGGGAGAGTGAGAGAGGGAAAATCGTGAGGAAGAGAAATGGGTGAGTTGAGTGCCTCTGTTTTCCTTCTTTTTCCTTCAATGCTTCTACCACTTTCTACTATAGTCGAAGGAAAACAAATTATATCAATTATCTTTCCTAAATATGGTGGCCCATCTTGCGAACCTCCCGTCTCACAGCATTCTCCCGCCAAATCTTGTTTTCCACTTCCTCAGCGGTAAGAACTTTCTCAATAGCCTGGGCATAAGTCGTCCCCCAGGTACTGTTCTAATTCTTACATCTCGAGCTATCATAGCATTAAGCCCTCTCATAAATCTATCACGCCTAGCAACATTAGTAGGCACAAGATCTAGTGCGAACTTCACAAGTCTGTCAAACTTCAGGGCATATTCTGTAACTGTCATATTGCCCTGTACCAACCCCACAAATTCATTCACTTTCGCGACCTTGATGGCAACATTATAATACTTCTGACTAAACAAGTCCTTGAATCCATCCCAACCCAGAGTAGTAACATCTCTAGTCTGTGATGCAACTTCCCACCAGATGCGAGCATCCTCCCTCAACATATATGTGGCACAGGCCACCCTGTCCTGACCCTCTACCCTCATCAAATCTAGGATAGATGTAATCATGCTCATCCACTGTTCGGCCTTTAGTGGATCTGGTCCCCCCCTCAAAAGTTGGAGGATGCTACCTCCTGAATCGCTCATACAACGACTCCCACCTATTCCCAAATTCCAATGGCTAAACAACTGGTGCCACTGTAGGTGACACAATAGATGCAGCACTCCCTGACGGAGCCTACTGTTTTAGAAGACGGATCTGCTCTTCCTGGCTCTGAAGCCGGGCTTGCATGCCTACCATAATCTACTACCAGTTCTCAGGGACTGGCGGAGGGTTCTGGCCTTGGTCATCATCTCTAGCCTCAAACCCAATGTCGGCTAGTCATATAGATCGCCTTGGACGCATAGATATCCAAGTTAATCTACAATAAACGACTCAGCGGTCAGACTATGATGACAGGGTAACAATCTTTCCACAGGTCACCGTTGGAACACAACCAATCACAAGCAATCAAGATATAATATTTTATCCAGATATTCATCCACATGCAATTGCAATGCTAATAAGCACGCCTTACTATCATCACACAACAGTCAAGGGCCAGGCCCTATCAATATAGCATGCTTCCTATTAATTAAACAGGTAACAACACTCATATTTCTTTCAAATACTCAAATATATAAACACAAATATACAATTACCAAACCCTGAGTCGAGCTTATCTTTAGCGGCGAATATACATGTCCAGCCAGTCTTCAAGAACCCTTAAACCTAGGACACTCTGATACCAAGTTGTAAGGCCCTGGATAACCAAGACCGTTACACTATGTGTTTATAAAGGTGCAAGACTTGCTAATCAAGTCATTTAGTTAAAAATGTGATGCTAAAACCATAATCGAACTAGGGTTAAAAAGATTTTGGTCATAAAAGACAAATTTAATTTAAATAAACATTTGATACATGGGATAAAAAAAAACAGGATTTAAAGGACAGCTTACAAAATTTCAAAGTTCAAGTACAGCCATAAACCACTCTAATGGCAAAATAGGCACTTTAGGTTCTCCTGTCCCTGTACCATCCCTCGGCCGTGGCGGCCGAGAAGTTGACTATATACATTCTGCCCCAAAGCTCACCAACTCAGGAATGGTCCACCTTGCCCTTGCCTTTACCTGCACCACGTAGGACCCGTGAGCCAAGGCCCAACAAGAAAACCATAATGCAAAGCATAAACAGTACAGACAATCAAATATTCCATAAAGTTGTTAACCAGGTGTTCAGCATGCCACAACAGTCATTTACTCAGAGAGGTAAAACAATTATTCAAAAGTCATTCATCTTAGTATTAAACAAGCTATAATCAATAGACAACAATGATAACATATCAATATTAATCATACGATACTCAAGGTCGACGCCCTTAGGCAGCACCCTCTATGTAATCCACTGTCTCCGGCTCACTTAGGCCGAGCCCAGTGCTTAACCCACTGACTTCGGCCCGCTTAAGTTGAGCTCAGTGATTACTTAGCTCTTCTCAGCTACCAAATGCTGAGTCGTGTCATGTGCACAAATATCACTTCCGAGTGCTTTAGTTAATAGAGACGACCCTCAAGCACGATCTTATTTCGAGCCCTAGCGTACACCTAGTCACAATCCACAAAATGGTACTTCAATGAGTTTGAATTCTAAAGGACAATCCCGAGACCAAATTCGCGCTCTCGGGACCTTTAATCCCACCAAACAAAGTGGTGAAACTGTCCCCCGAGCCCCTAAGCAAAAACCCTAAAAGAATTCCCAAAATCCATGTTTAGAAGGTTGAGTAGCGCTATAGTGCTACTAGGTGGGCGCCCCCCAGAAAATGCAGCCTAGCACTGTAGCACTCCCAACCTAGCACTACAGCACTATAACCAGAATATGCAAAGTTCTGGGTTTTTCCCATCGAACTTACCCAAGCCAAAGCTCCAAAAACCCACTTCAATCATCAACCAAACTAAGAATTGATTCCACAACTCACTATATCTCATCCAAAACAACCTAATAACACCCAAAACCTAGCTAAGAACCCCATCAACCACATGAATAAAAGTTGAGCTTGAAGCTCAAGAACACCATCTGAAAACCAGAAAACCCAGACCGTTAAGGGCAGAAATTGTTACCTCAAATAGATGAATCCGACCCTAGGTTGCCCTCAGTGCCCTTCCAAGCTTTAACTCCTCCAATTCCCAAGCTTAAGTCCTTAAACTTCATCCAAAATCCAAACTCAGAAATCATCCTCAACAAAACTCAGCGAACTTAGAAAAAACCTTAAACCTTACCTCAACTTGGAAGCTAATTCCAGCTGAACTCCTTAGTTACTCCAATGATCAAAGCCCCAAAGCCTAGCCTAGACTTCCTTTTGAGTTCTCAGCTTCAAAATCCTCAAGGGAGAATGAGAGAGGGAATATCGTGAGGGAGAGAAATGGGTGAGTTGAGTGCCTTTGTTTTCCTTCTTTTTCCTTCACTACTTCTACCACTTTCTACTATAGTCGAAGGAAAACAAATTATATCAGTTATCTTTCCTAATAACAAAAAGACTCTTTTACCCTCCCAATTAAAGCTAAGTCTTTTAATCAATCTAGGGTATTTTGGTCATTTGCTCCTGATTCCCACTAACTCCTCGAGTGTCCCTATTATTTACCATTTAATTCCCGTCATCTAATTAATCACCAATTATTTTTCCCCAATGTCTAAAAATCTCCAATATATTTCCCAAATTCCCAGAAATACCCCATAGGCTCCCCCGAGCTGGGTATAAATTCCCACCGTGACTATTTCGCCAAACCGCTCACTAGGATTGTCTCGAGAAATAAGCTGAAAATACATCAACATAATAATGTGGTCTCAACAATTTACCACAAATAATCACATTTATGCCTTCAACGGGCCAAAATTACAAATATACCCCTATAAGCTAAAATAAGGCCATCATGCATATTAATACTCATAAACATGCATTTCACATATCCATATAATCATATAATCATGCTTATGACATAATCCTGTATTTAATCATTTAATTAACACATAAACCAATTATGCTCTCTTGGCATGCTAATCAAGACCCTTAAGTCTTATTAGCGATTTTGGGTCGTTACATTCGTGGTAAGGGAAGACCACGCCCCAGCAGCGGAGAGGCCCCTTTGACTTGACATCTCATAGTAGGAGGCAAACATGGGTCACCTGCCGTTGAACAAAACCTACATTTTCGAGGAATTTGAGGGAGAAGTGACCCCCAGCAAGCTCAAACACCGAGGAGCTCTGGAGAGAATTATAGCCCACTACGGGGTGGACACTAGTGACCTCTAGGTGCGCCTGTCTCAGAAGGGCAAGAGAGTGCATGAGAGCATCCTTGTTCTCGGGACCATGAGCGCATCTCATCTCCAAGCTAGTGCAACCTTGCCACTGCATCCGTACTATGTCGACTTTTTGAAATTTTTCGGCATATCTCCATTGAAGTTATCGCCAAATGGATATCGGTTGTTGGCCATGCAATTTTTTTCGTACGATTGGAAAAATTGGCTTGTTTCTTCTCCAGCTGAGATATTGTTTGTCTACAACTTCCGGTAATGCCTGAAGAAGGATGAACGGGACAGGTACTATACTTTGATGAAGCATAGGTACTCAAGGATGAAGTAACAGTCTTCGTGCGGTAATGAGAACCATTCAAGGGACTAAAAGGACCAATTCTTCTAGGCAAGTGGCTTCCCCACGCGGACCAACCCGACTCTTCTCCCGAACTTCGCCAGGGTTGGTAAGTATTTCTCCTTAGGTCATTTAGTTTATTAGTTGTCTGCTCATAGTTGCCTCTTAGTCTTAACTGTTTCTTTTCATGTCCCTTCCGTCAGACACCTTTTGTTGACGCCTAAAATGAAAGGTTCAAGAATAAGAATGCCCTCCTTAATGGAGAGATGAGTCTCAGCTTCCTCATCACAAAGGTTCATCTTCAGTAGTATGGCCTACTTTGGGATGGACAAAGGATAAGCCCCGTGACACTCACCAGCGTCCATGACTCGAAGAAGTTGCTTCACAAGGCGAGGCTTCACATGGAGTACATTGCGGCGAATGCTCAATACGATTATGAACAGCATCTTCACGAGGAGCAAACAGAGAACGTACTCACAATTGTAATTATTGCTGAGGTGAGAGAAGATGAGGTGCTCGAGGCAAAGCTCGAGGTTGGAATCGAGTCATCCTAAATGCATTAAGGTAAATATCCAATCGTTGTTTACCACGCCCATCATGTATGGAGGGAACTTGTCCTGACCATTCCTTATTCTCGCCATCACCCCTCTAGTGTGGGCAAATCTCAGGCGCCCTTGGACTGGTGAGGAGTATCAGGACTATCAAGACCTTATTAACGTATTTATCCGCCATCCAAAGAAGAGGAAACACACACAAGGGTGCATGCCTCTAGATGAGGTAACGTCCATGCACTCGATATGGTTTTGTCAATACGACACCAACACGACACAGGAGATGGGCCGACTCATCTGTGAGTTGTCCCACTCCATGCTTCACCTGGAGGTGCCTTATTGTGGTGGGGCACGCCAAGAGATCTCTTTTATGTCTTCACATATGTTTTTTGCCTTTATAGATAATTTTTCCTTTTGTTTCCCTCCGTGGACTAACTCGACTTGTTTCTTTGTGCAGAAAGCATGAACTTGTTCAAGTTGGTCAGACAGAAGTGTTAGAGAGTGTCATGACCCTCTGAAATAGACACTTTGTAGGCATTGACCGTGGTGCTTCCATCCCCGGTGGCTATGCCTGTTGAGTCTAGTTTTTGTTATGTTTTGGTGATGTTTTTAGTAGTCTTTTATTTCGTTTTTCTTTCATTTAGTGCGGGATTATGCTTTGTTTGTTTGTGTTTTGTGAATATCAAGAAGAATTGCAGCATGTGGAAGAAAATGCCAAAGAAAGGGAAGAAATAATCAAGTTTTTCATCATATTTTGATTAAGAATGGTTCTCAACACAATTTGGAAGTGTTGGTGAAATTTTGGGATGAAAACTTGAAGAATTGAGAAATTCCTTAAGAGCCACGGCATGAGCAAAGTGCAGCCGCAGCTAAGGGGAGAAACAGAAGCATTGTTTTTTAGGACATCTTCGGGCCGCGGCATGGCTATAGAGAGTCGCGGCATAGATGGGCGTTTTGCCCAGAATTCGTGATGCGGACCGCAGCATGGCTTCAGAGGGCCGCAGCATGGAATGGGCTTTTTGCCCAGGAATTTGGACACGGGCCACGGCATAGTGTATGTAGAGCCGCGGCCCGCCTCTTTAAAATTTGAAACCTTAGGTTTTAACTTGGCGAGAAAGAAGAAAGAAGAGGTACGGACGAAAGGAAAGAGGACTGGTTTTGAAGGCTCAAGCTTAGAGTATTTTTACATGTTTTTCTTCTTGATGTTATCTTTAATTTCTGTTGTGATTAGCACTATGACTAGGAACTAATTTTCTGTTTAGGATGTTTAATTGAATCATTTGAATCCCTGTTATGAACTAATGCAATTTTTAATATTCTTCTTCTTCACTCTTCTTCAATTCCATATAATCTGTTCTTTTAAATTGATTATTGATTGGCCATCTTTAGTCATTTACATATGTTTTTAAGTCAAAATCTGAGAAGTGAGATTTAACTATGTTGTGGTTATATTGGACATAATTCTAATTTAGAATGAAAGTATCTGAATTAATTGTGTAACTGTTATTAAGTTGATTGAGATTAATGCTACCTGCGTGGTTCAATTTACCATAGAAATATAGGAAATTGTCATCTAGGTTGAGTTTATAATTCATAGTATGATTATAGGCTGCTTTATCAACTTGTTAATTGAATTAGGTCAAAAGAAGGAGAATTCACACTTTGCATTAGGGAATAATAGGGAGGATAGTTGATGAGATTGAATATCCTAATTGTTTCTCAGTGATTAAATTAAAAGTTTTTCCATTAGTTGTTATTCTATTTAATTTTCAATTATTGTTTCTGCAATTTGTAGTTTCTTTTGCTGTATTTATAAAAATCAAGAATTTCAATTCATCAAATAGAACAAGAAATTAATTGACTAGTAATTGGTAAATCAGTCCTTGAGGACGATACTTGGTTTTACCATTTTATTACGAGTTTGCGACTGTGTGCACTTGCATAGCTATAAATCTCGCAACAATGCCTCTAGCCTTGGCGGCTGCGCCCCCACCCCCAGCGGCTCCTGCAGCTCTGGCAGCAGCTGCACTGGCCACTCCTCCACATTAGTGGTCTCCAATTAGGTCATTGATCTTGAGGTCTCCCCTCTTCAAGATGAGGGATCCTCTCGGAAGGGAAAGGAAATTTCTTCTAAAGTTCTTGAATGTCCTCCGATCAGGACACCTCGCCTTATGTTCTTCTTGAGCACCTTAACGGAGAGGACTTCAAAAGTCACAAATGGTTGGTTGAGTACTTCAGTGCCCGTATTGATGAGGGAAACAAGGATTTCAAAGTCCTTGCAGAGTAACTACGAGAAGACAAATTGTAGGGTCCCGTCGCCCATGTAACGTCCCAAATTCCATAATGTGGCTTAGTGCCTGGATTAGGGGCCAGGAGGGCCATAATTGATTTAATATAAAATTATGTGATTATATGCATGACTATATGAGTTATATTATTATATGGTGAAAATTGCATGCATGTGGGCCCGCTTCTTATTAGAAGGGCATTTTCAGAATTTTGGCCATTGAGAGTATAATAGTATATTTATGTGCATATATGTGATATATGGGTGAGATCACATTATTATGTGGATATGTTTGAGCTATTCGACATGAGACTATCCTAGGATACAAGTTAGAAGTTTTTTCATAACAGGGTCAATTATCCGGATATTGGGTAATGAGAACGATTATTTAATGATACATTAGGAGTTAGTGAGATTAGGAGGAAATTCTGAGAATTTTGCCTATTTTACCCTCGTGGCATTTTTGGGACCCCGAGCATTAGGATTTACTTGAGGTTACTTAAGCTTGAAGTAACTTGTCAGAAGGAAAATACATTCAAACATTCTCTCTCTCTCTCTCTCTCTCTCTCTCTCTCTCTCTCTCTCTCTCTCCCATTATCCCTTTTTATTGTTCGTCGCATTTTCGAAGGAAACTTGAGTATTAGGACTTGGATTCAAGTAAGGATTGAGTTATAACAATTATAGGGAAGATTAGAAGCGTATTAATAGGAGGATTTAGTGAGAAACGACTCAATCAGAGGTAGTCCAAGCTTTAAGTTTTAAATTTTCTAGTTTCTATGTTTTGAATTGGATTCTATGTTTTGATGAATTTTTGAGTTGTTTGAAGCTTGAGTTTTGATGGTTTTGGGCCATTGGAATGTCTAGGAACTTTCTTTTCGGATTTGGATATGTTTGGGTAGGGTTATGGAGTGATTTAAAAGTGGGAAAATGAAGGTTTTTGGCTGAGTTCTAGGTGGGGCCGCCGCGACCTTGTTCTCGGGCGTCGCGACCCAAGCTTAGGGAAGAAGAGAGGAGAAGTTGAAGGGCGTTGGGGACACGATGCCTGGGAGGCAGGCCATAGTGCGAGGTTCAAGCTGAATGTAGTGGGTGCCTCTGTTTGGAGGTAAGCCGCTACTCAAAGGTATGGGGCCGCGGCGCTTAAGGGCAGTTTTGGCCAAAATTGTGTTTTAATCGTGGGTACTCAAACCTAAGGTCTCGGGATCATTCCTACTACCCGGTTTAGTAGGATTCGACTTTCCGAAGGCTAGGTCTTGGTCCAGGAATCTTTTATTACTTATTTTATTTATGGTATTTCATATTTGGTTATGATTAGGTGACCGCTAAGGGGCATAAGGACAGATTGTTCTCAAGGGTCGTTCTTTTTTTATTTCACACTCGAACCAGAGCTAAGAAAACTGCACCGAGTATGTGACATGCATGGTTATTGATGATGCATGTTGAGCGCTCTATTTTTAGACATTGGTTGCATTGTAAATGCCTGGCAGATCTGCTTACTTGTGAATGGCACTGATTTATTAGTCAGAAATGGCATTGGTGTTTAGTATGGGTCGTGAAGTTCTGACTTATCAGTCATGATCACCAGTAGTTTTGAACACTGGTCGTATGGTATTGGCTTATGATTCAAGAGAGACATTAGCATGTTTAATGCTGGCTGAAATGATTAGATCTAGTCAACATGAGCTTTAAATGCTTGACCGACCTATTGGTCGAAGAAAACTAAAGCACTTGTCTAGTCTAAAGGCTAATTACTTAGAGCCAGGGCTAAAAGGCTTAGGTGACTGAAACGTCACATGGCTTGGGGCGTGAGATTCCAGAGAGACTTATTAGTCATCTATCCTAGAGAGACTTATTAGTCATCTACCCCAAAGAGACTTATTAGTCATCTATTCAAATAGACTTATTAGTCATCTATTCAGAGAGACTTATCAGTCATCTATTAAGAGAGACTTATCAGTCATCTATTTAGAGAGAATTATTAGTCATTTACCCAGAAAGACTTATTAGTCATCATTTGATTAGTGCTGAATGCCCCATAATCATTTATTCATATTGTATACATGTAGTAATAAGTTTTCTTACTGAGCATTGGCTCACGGGTGCTATGTGGTGCAGGCAAAGGGAAAGAAAAGCTAACCCAGCCTTGAGCGGAGAGTATAGGTGGTGATGAGTACATATACGTTCGTTTAACCACCACGGCCAAGGTGTTTCTTAGGGTAACTAGAGTTTAACCCTATTTTTGTCGCTTAGGTTGGCGGGTTATAAATTTTATACTGTAATGACCATTTTGGATTGTAAATAACTTTGTAAACACTTTTATGGGCCCATGTATAGTTTAACGTTTTAAATAAAATATATCCATTCCTTTTGACCAAGATTTTCACCCTGGCCTGTTAATAACACCTTGATGGACGCTTACAACCTAATGACTCATTTAGCGAGTTAAACACTATTTAAAGTACACAGTGTGATGATCTTGGACTAACCAAGGCATTATAACTTGGTATCAAAGCGTGCCAACGTTTAGGGTTCCTGTAGACTAGCTGGGCATGTACACTCGCCAATGAAGAGAAACTCGACTCATTGTTCGGTAACTATTTATGTGGTTATGTGTTTAACTACTTAAATATAATATAAATGCTTTACCTGCATGCATGAGATACACTAATAGGGCTGGCCCTTGACTGCTGCATGATGAGCAAGAACGAGCTTATTAGCATTGATATTGTTAGAACATGCTTATTAGCATTGTTAATTGTTAATTGTTAATTGCTGATTGCTAAATGTTAATTGCTATGATCATGAATCAATATGATTGTGAAGCATGGATGAGTATCTGCGTGATCTTGGACCGTGAGGCGGCAAGAGGTTTAGTTATCACTACCTAACTGGCTGTATTGATTATTGCAGCAAAGTATAGGTTGAGAGCATGATTCCAAGGTAGACTGAATCATTAGCTAGCTAGAATGATCAGGGCCAGAATGATAGACAGGGTCAGGAAAATGACCAGAGTCAGATTCCTTAGCCTGCGCCTGAAAAATGGCAGCAGTTGCTTGTTGATTTACAAGCTAGAGTAATGAGGCAAGAAGAAGAAATCTGCGTCCTGAGACAACAACAGGTTCCTACAGGGAAGATTATGCCAGAGGCACCACCTGTAGCGGTGCCAACAGTTGAGCAGTTGCCAGAAGCTGGAAGTAAATGGGAACCTCTTTATGAAAGGTTTAAGAATTAGCACCCTCCAATTTTTTAGGGTAGTGCAAATCCAGCTAAGGCTGAACAATGGATGAGCATGGTTACCATCATCCTTGACTTCATGAGGGTGTCTGGTAATGAGAGGGTTGCTTGTGCCAAATATATGTTTCAGGAGGATGCCCGAATTTTGTGGGAAGTGATATCCCAGACCAGAAATGTCAATGCCCTGAGTTGGGAAGAGTTTTACACCCTATTTAATAAGAAATACTATAATGATGCCATCAGGGCTGCAAAAGCTGAAAAGTTCAGCAAGCTGGTTCAGGGAAGTCTGTCAGTGACCAAGTATGCTTTAAAGTTTAACAGACTAGCAAAGTTTGCAATGGAACTGGTGCCCACTGATGGGACCAGGAGGGAGAGGTTTCTCCAGGGGCTACAACCTAGAATAGCCCGTGATGTTCGTATTACCACTGTGTCTGGAGTTACTACTTATGCATAGGTGGTTAAGAAGACGCTTATAGCTAAGAGCGCAGAGAACAAGATCTGGCGGGACAATGACACCATAAGAGACTTTAGGATGGCGAGACCTCCATTTATGGGTTCAGGTAGGGGTAGAAGCCGCAGTGATCAGAAGACGAAGGCTCCTAACGCCTTCCCAGCTTCAGGTCCTGACAGGCGACCACGTGGTATTTCAATGGGCCGCCAAGGTGGCATTGAGGCCTAGAGGACTTATCTAGAGTGCCCTAGGTGTAGGAGGCACCATATAGGGGAGTGTAGGGCAAAAGCTTACTTCTTATGTGGAGTAGTGGGACATTTCAAGAAATATTGCCCGAAAGTAAGAAAGGAAGACCCAATAAAGGTGGACAGCTCGTCCCCAGCTCGAGTGTTCACATTGACTTCGGCAGAAGCTAAGACTTATCCCTCAGTAGTTACAAGGTTTTTAGTGCTGGAACCCCTTATACTGTTTTGATTGATTTTGGTGCTACACATTCTTTTATTTCTATTGATAGATTGTGTAGAGCATTTGATTATTATGTTGTGGGGTTCGGAACCTTATTACCCACTAGAGAGTTAGTAGTATCCAGAAGATGGGTCAGATCACTGCCAGTGACAGTAGAGGGAAGAGATTTATCATTTAATTTGATAGAATTGGTTATCACCGACTTTGACATGATTCTGGGTATGGATTTGTTAGTGAAGTATGGGGCAACCATAGATTGCAGAAGGAAGATGGTAACCTTTGAGCCTGAAGGTGAGGATCCTTTTGTGTTTGTTGGCACTGTGCATGGACCCCGTATACCTATGATATTTGTTATGAGGGCTAGAGATCTATTGCGAGGAGGTTGCATAGGACTCTTATCCAGCGTGGTTGATACCACTCACGTCATGCCAGTGGGGCCAAAGGAGACCTGATTAGTGTGTGAGTTTCTGGATGTGTTTCCAGAAGATTTACCAGGGTTGAATTTGTGATTGAATTGGCACCAGGGATGGAGCCAGTGTCTAGAGCACCTTATAGAAGTGCCCCAGTAGAATTAAAAGAACTAAAGGTACAGCTGCAAAAGCTATTAGACTTAGGTTTTATCAGACCTAGTTTCTCACTGTGGGGTGCAACGGTTCTGTTTGTGAAGAAGAATGATGGTTCTATGAGGATGTGGATCGATTATAGAGAACTAAACAAGTTAACAATCAAGAACAAGTATCCTTTGTCAAGGATAGATGATTTGTTTGATCAGTTGCAAGGTAAAAGGGTATTCTTTAAGATAGACCTTCGATTTGGTTATCATCAGCTGAGGGTCAAGGAAGTAGATATATCGAAGACTGCTTTTCCCACTAGATATGAGCATTATGAGTTCTTAGTTATGTCCTTTGGATTAACTAATGCCCCAACTGCTTTTATGGATTTGATGAACAAAGTGTTCAAGGATTATTTGGACCAGTTTGTGATCGTCTTCATTGGGCACATTGTTAGTAAGGAGGGGATTAAGGTGGACCGAGCCAAGATTGAGGCAGTTAGAGATTAGCCAAGGCCAAAGAATGCATCAGAAGTTAGAAGTTTCCTTGGATTGGCAGGTTATTACAAGCGTTTCATGGAAGGGTTCTCAAAGATTGCCACTTCATTGACTAAGCTGACACGCAAGAATCAGCGATTTATGTGGTCAGATAAGTGTGAGAACAACTTCTAGGAATTGAAGCAGAGATTGATTACAGCTCCAGTTCTGATTCTTCCAAAAGATCAGGAGAATTTTGTAATATACTGTGATGCCTAACATCAGGATTTGGGTTGTGTTCTGATGCAGTCAGGGAAGGTGATTTCTTATGCCTCACGTCAGTTGAAAGAGTATGAATAGAGATACCCACTCATGATTTACAGTTGGCGGCTATGGTCTTTACATTAAAGGTATGAAGACATTATCTTTATGGGGAGAAGTGTGAGATTTATACTTACCACAAGAGATTGAAGTACTTCTTCACACAGAAAGACCTGAACATGAGGCAAAGGCATTGGCTGGAGTTAGTAAAAGATTATGATTGTGAAATCTTGTATCATCCAGGAAAGGCCAACGTCGTGGCAGATGCTCTGAGCCGGAAGGGTCCAGTATAGATTTTCAATGCGAGGCTGATATCTAGAGAATTAGCAGAGGATATGACAAGAGCTGGCATAGAGTTGCTGGTAGGTCAGTTGGCCAACATTACGCTACAGTCTACACTGTTGGAGAGAATAAAGGAAGGTCAGTTGGGTGATCGACAATTGATCAATATTAGAGAGGATGTTCTAGCTGGAGTATCCAGAGATTATATAGTGTCAAATATGGGCTTGTTGAGATACAAAGGTCGGATATGTGTTCTTATGGACACTACTTTGAGGCGAGATATTCTGCATGAATCTCATACTACTCCTTACTCTTTGCATCAAGGCACCACGAAGATATATCAGGAAGATCACTGTATTGGTGGCCTAGGATGAAGAGGGATGTAGTAGATTATGTGGCTAAGTGCTTGACATGTCAACAAGTCAAGGATGAACATCAGAGGCCGGTAGGGCCACTACAGCCTTTGGATATCCCATAGTGGAAATGGGAGGACATCATGATGGATTTCGTGGTGGGGTTACCCAGGACTATGGGTCAACATGATTCAATATGGGTTACTATGAATCGATACACCAAGTCAGCTCACTTCTTACTAGTGAGGACTACTTATACAGTTGACCAGTACACAAATCTCTATGTGAAAGAGATTGTGCGCCTCCATAGGGCACCGAGGTCGATCGTGTTAGATCGAGACCACTTTCACTTCCAAGTTCCGGGGAAGTTTACAGAGGGCCATGGGTACACAGTTAAAGTTCAGTAATGCTTATCATCCTCAGACAGATGGACAATTGGAGAGGACGATCCAACTATTAGAAGACATGATGCGGGCATGTGTGCTGGAATTTGGGGGTTCTTGGAGTAAGTATTTGCCTTTGATAGAGTTTTCCTACAACAACAACTATCAGTAGACCATTGAGGTGGCTCCTTATGAGATGTTGTATGGTAGGAAATGCAAATCTCGCATTCATTGGGATGAGACTAGAGAAAGGAGATACTTGGGTCCTGAGACAATTTAGAGGACCAATGAGGCAATTGAGAAGATTAGAGCTTGGATGCTTACTTCTCAAAGTAGACAAAAAAAATTATGCAGATCCCAAACCCAGGAAAGTGGAGTTCCAAGTGGGAGACTATGTCTTCCTTAGAGTCCCGCCATGAAAATGGGTGAGAAGGTTTGGGAAAAAGGGCAAGCTGAGCCCTAGATTTGTCGGTCCATTTGAGATCTTGAAGAGGATTGGTTAGGTGACCTATAGGTTGGCCTTACCACCAGCATTATGGGCCGTGCATAACGTATTTCATATCTCAACTCTTTGGAGGTATGTATCAGATGTTACTCATGTATTGAGTTACGAAGATTTGGAGCTTGAGGCAGATCTCTCCTATGAGGAACAGCCAGTTCAGATATTAGACAGAAAGGAAAAGGACCTAAGGAACAAAACTATACCTTTGGTTAAGGTATTGTGGAGGAACAACAAGTTTGAGGAAACGACCTAGGAGCTGGAGTCAGATATGCAGAGTCAGTATCCCGAGCTGTTCAGGTAAATTTTGAGGACGAAATTTCTGAAAGGAGGGGATAGTTGTAACATCCCAAATTCCCTAATGTGGCTTAGTGCCTAGATTAGGGGGCCATGAGGGCCATAATTGATTTAGTATACAATTATGCTATTATATACATGACTATGTGAGTTATATTATTATATTATGCTAATTGCATGAATGTGGGCCCACTTCTTATTAGAAGGGCATTTTCATAATTTTGGCCATTGAGAGCATAATCGCATATTTATGTGCTTGTATGTGATATATGGGTGAGACCATATTATTATTTGGATATGTTTGAGCTATATAGAATGAGACGATCCTAGGAAACAAGTTAGCGGTTTTGTCATAACAGGGTCAATTATCGGGATATTGGGTAATGAAAATGTTTATTTGATGATATATTGGGAGTTAGTGAGATCAAGAGGTAATTTTTCCCTCGGGGGTGATTTCGGGACCCTGAGCATTAGGATTTATTTGAAGTTACTTAAGCTTGAAGTAACTTGTCAGAAGGAAAATACGCTCACACATTTTTTATCTTTCTCCTGTTATCCCTTTTTACTATTCGTCACATTTTCGAAGGAAACTTGAGTTTTAGGACTCAGATTCAAGCAATGGTCGAGTTATAGTGATTCTAGGGAAGATTAGAAGCTTATTAACAAGAGGATTTAGAGAGACACGACTCAAACAGAGGTAATCCAAGCATTAGGTTTTGAGTTTTCTAGTTTCTAAGTTTTGAATTGGATTCTATGTTTTTTATGAGTTTTTGAGTTGTTTGAAGCTTGAGTTTTGATGGTTTTGGGCCATTGAGATGTCTGGGAACATTGTTTTGGGATTTGGATATGTTTGGATAGGGTTATGGAGTGAATTAAAAGGGGAAAATGAAGGTTTTTGGCTGAGTTCCAGGTGGGGCCACAGCCCTGTTCTTGGGCGTTGCGGCCCAAGCTTAGTGAAGAAGAGATGAGAGAATGAAGGGCGTTGGGACAACGGTGCCTAGGAGGCGGGCTGCAGCACGAGGTTCAGGCTGAATGTAGAGGGCCCCTCTGTTTGGAGGCGGGTTGTGGCTCAAGGGTATGGGGCGACATCGTTTAAGGGAAGTTTGGGCCAAAATTTCTTTTTAATCGCGGCAACTCAAACCTAAGGCCTCGGGATCGTTCCTACTACACGATTTAGGATTCGACGTCCTGGAAGGTAGGTCTTGGTCTGGGAACCTTTTATTACTTAATTTATTAATGGGATTTCATAGTTGGTTATGACTAGGTGACCGCTAAGGGGCCTAAGGACAGATCGTTCTCACGGGTCATTCTTTTATTATTTCACGCTCGAACCAGAGGTAAGAATACTGCACCCAGTATGTGACATGCATGGTTATTGATAAGGAATGTTGAGTGCTCGATTCTTGGACATTAGTTGCATTGTAAATGCCTGGCAGCTCTGCTTACTTGTGAATGACACTGACTTATTAGTCAGAAATGACATCGGTGTTTAGTATGGGTGGTGAAGTTCTGACTTATCAGTCATGATCAGCAGTAGTATTGAACACTGGTCGTATGGTATTGGCTTATAATTCAAGAGTGACATTAGCGTGTTTAACACAGGCCGAAATGATTAGATCTAATCAACATGAGCATACGACCAGTTGACCGACCTATTGGTCGAAGAAAACTAAAGCGCTTGTTTAGTCTAAAGGATAGTTACTTAGAGCCAGGGCTAAAAGGCTCAGGTGACTGAAACGTCACATAGCTTGGGGTGCGAGATTCCATAAAGACTTATTAGTCATCTATCCCAGAGAGACTTATTAGTCATCTATCCTAGAGAGAGAGACTTTTTAGTCATCTATTCAGAGAGACTTATTAGTCATCTATTCAGAGAGACTTATCAGTCATCTATTCGAAGGGACTTATTAGTCATTTACCTAGAAAGACTTATTATTCATCATTTAATTAGGGCTGGAAGCCCCATAATTATTTATTCATATTGTATACATGCAGTAATAAGTGTTCTTATTGAGCCTTGGCTCACGGGTGCTATGTGGTGCAGGTAAAGGGAAAGAAAAGCTCACCCATCCTTGAGTGGAGAGCATAGGTGGCGATGTGTACATATGCGGCCGCTTGACCACCACGGCCAAGGTGTTTCTCAAGGGAACTAGGGTTTTACCCTATTTTTTCCGCTTAGGTCGGCGGATTGTAACTTTTATACTGTAATGACTATTTTGGATTGTAAATAACTTTGTAAACACTTTTATGGGCCCATGTACAGTGTAACGTTTTAAATAAAATATATCCATTGCTTTTGACCGAGATTTTCAACCTGGCCTGTTAATAACACCTAGATGCAGGTTTACAACCTAATGACTCATTTAGCGAGTTAAGCCCTATTTAAAGTACACAGTGTGATTGTCTTGGACTAACGAGAGCATTACAACTCCTCCAACTCGCGAGGAGCTGGAGCCTCTCCTCGCAGGGAGAGTTGAAGAAAGGACAAATCTGCTTGTCGCAGAGCTGCTCCAGGGATAGGAAGGGTGACATGACCTTCCACAGCTTTGCTCGTTATGGCAGCGACTTTTTTTTCTATTTTCCTCCTGGCATCGATTTTTCGCTGCTAGGTAGCCACCTGGTCAAAAAGCACCACCACTTCTGGCGAGCCCTTCGCATCCACAGGCTGAGGATAGTCCTCCTCATTATATTCCTCATCGCAACCATCGTATACGCCATCGTAATCGACATTTTCATAATAATCCTCCTGGACCATCTCCAGGAGGTCTTATGGAGGTGAACGACTAGTTTCTCCTTCCTTAGCTCTGGTGGGAGGAGCTACATCGTCTGTTGCATTCTGTCTAGTGGTCACCATGGTCGTTTTCTTCAAGCTTTCTTAAGTCTCAATGAAAGCACCAAAATATTGACTGCCTTTTTCGCTATCAACCTAATCTAAGAACTTGACAGAAAATATAATAAAATAACAAAAAGGTTTTATGTGGTTCAGGCTATAAAAAATCCCTAGTCCAGGATGGTATTAGTGAGTTCAAAGCTTGTTTGAGCAAGCTCCTATGGAGTCTCATGCAGCGTATATATTGCTCTGAGTTTACAATGCTTAGCGTTTGAGGAACTTAATTACTCCTCTACTGACTGCCACGTGTCCTTTCGTGAAAACACGAACAACAATATTAATATAAATTCAAATATTATAAATTATCATTAGATATTTATTAATTATACTAATATAAATTCAAATGTTATAAAATATCATTATTATAATAATATTTAAATACTAGACTAGATATTTATTGATGGGATATTTGTGGCGAAAATATCTAAGTTGTTAGCTTTATAACACTTTAATACCTAGCCTTTTTTTTTGCGGTGAAAATACCTTCCATCAACTATCCTTGGCATCCGTAGGTACCTGGCCGTCAAGTGTCATGTAGAGGTACCTATGGCAATATATAATTGGTCCACGCAATTTTAAACAGTCTAGGTGACTTAATGAATGCCATGTCAATATTATTTTTAAAATAAAACTAATATTATTATCCAAAAAACTGGCATTGATGACGTGGCAAGTGATCCCTGGACACGTGGCTGACATCTGGAGGGACTCTGCTAGTGTATCGACCAGAAAGCACATTATAGGCAGCAGGCGATAGTGTTGATATGTGGATGTTATTTGTATATAAATACAAATTTTAAACGCGATTTTTAACATTACTGACGCTAGAGTTATGTAATATATCACATGAAATCTTCAATATTCATGATAGTGTTATATGTAATAGATGTGATGTTTCACAAATATTCTCTAGCTAGCTGTCAACAGGTTATCTTAGCTAGGCTGTCTGCTGGGGCTGCGGACTCTTTTACCACAAAAAATCTGATAGAATACAGTGCATAATGTATGTACCTTAATCCGGGGTATGTTTCCTCGGTGGACTCTAATATATATTTGCCTTTTCCTATCTTTCCCAACCCATATTCTTATCCATATATATTTTAGTACACAAATTTTGGAACAACCAAATATTACAAAATCCTTACCCAAGAGCTATATATGCCAGCCTTTCATTTGAGACCTCTAACTCCTCATCAACATAACAAGTGTAGCACTAGTAGTAGATAAATAAGTGTAGCACTAGTAGTAGATGATTTAAAATCGCTAATTAGCTTAAATACATAAAAATAAAGTTATATTTTATTATACATAATTTTGAGCTTCATGTAGCCAAAGTGTTAGCTAAATATTATTTAATTATTAAATATTACGTGGGACTATTATTAAATATAAAAAATATTTGAAATGAGTAAAATATATTAAAAATATAAATGATATAGAAAAAAAGTAGAGAAGTTCATAAATGATGTAATGTAAAATATTAAGGTAAAATAAAAAAAAATAGAATTTAATGAGGTATTTTGAGTAATAAAATAGATAATATGAGTGATATTAGAATTCCTTCTAAAATATTTCGCTATGTTCTATATATATATATAATTGCCATTATAATTTCTTGTATTTCATTTAGAAATTTATTTATTTTTCTTTGCTTGAAAAATTTAAGGAAGGAAAAAAAAAATGCTCACCCATTTTTGTTCCAGTGGTTTTAATTGGTTTGATGAGAAAGAAATATGGTTTAGTAATGACAGATAAAAGAAAAGTGCAAATTACTTTATGTAACGATTTCTAAAAGTGCTTTGCAACTCATCGATCACCCCTTTAAATTTTTTTGTCCATTCGTACCAGGCTAAATTAATTAAGTCTCTGCATGTGCGAAACCGAATTGTGATTAGGAGTTTTAATATTAAAAAAAATTCCGAAGACGCTTAATAGCTATTTTTTTTTCAATATTGTTTGAACAATATTAAAACAAATTCACAAATTTTTATTGAGCACCCCAAGTAGTAATTATCTTATAATAGACCCCGCTTGAGAAATTGTTAGGTGCATATATGATTAACTAATTGTACATATTAAATTAGAATATCTCAAATTTAGATTGGTTGTGTATAGGGTGTGGATCGCAGGTTAATTTCAAAAAAAGTTAAACAAAGTTATTTGGCGAGCTGGTAATAGAGCTTTTAACGACAGTTGAAAACAATAGTAAATATATATTCTCATCACTACGTACGGTTAAATCTTGTTTTGGTCGAAGCTGCGGAAATAGATCATCAGCTACTATGCCTATTAATAATTAGTAATTAATATTTTTTTTCCCCGAAACTATGACACTACCAATTCGTGTTTGTTAAAATATACTACTTATTAAATTTTTTTCTAAATTATATTATTTATGGAAACATAGTTCTTCCGTTAAGTTCTGTTCTATTTTGTCGTTTAAACGTTGATGTAACTTTGTAAATTCTGATATAGTATTACCACGTATAAAATAAATAACATTTTTGCCGTTGAATTTTGACTATTACCAAATCGTGGCATTGTTTATTACAAAAATTAATTAAAAAATTTATAAAATAATCTTTTTCTTTGGTATTAATTCTTTAAGAATTGATTGAAACTTAATAATTTTTTTTAAAATCAATAATTCAAAAATTAAATCAAAATAAAATTGAAACAATATCATAAAAGAAACGTTAAATCTTTGAAAAAAATCGTTAGTATTAGTTCAAATTTATAATAATTTAATATATAAAAATCCAAAGTTGAATGAAACTAAAACCTAAATACCAAACTAAATGTATATTCGTTGTAAAAAAAAATACATTCAAATTCAAATCAAATTATATGTATCTTCTTTCTTTTACAAAAAAGAAAAAAGAAAAATTATAAGAAAATGAAACGGTTCGAACTTTGTAACCCAAAACTCAACATGAAGGAATCTCTTCTCTTTAATTTATAACAAAAATAAATAGTTACTAATATGAGCCTATTGAATTAATTAAGATTTTTATTTATATTTAATTTGTTTATTTCATTCATATTTGATTTTTTAATATCTAGAGTGAATTTTATTTTGATATTTAATTTTTTATTTCACTCATATTTGGTATATATTTAATTTTTTTTAATATCTAGAGTGAATTTTAAAAAATTTATTAGAGTTTAAATGAATTTTATTTAATTTTTTAAGATTTACATTAAGATTTGAATTATTTTTATAAGAATTAATAAAGAAATAGATTTTTTTTATTTTAAATTATTATTTTAATAAAAATAGCACAATTTTGTAATAGTTCAAACCTCAAAAATACTAATTATTCATTAATAATTGACATAATATAGTTACTTTTCTTGAGGATTCTCCAAGAGCCATTGATAAAAGTGAACTATTATGTATGCTAGGTAAGTGTTTTTTTTTCTTCTTTTTTTGCTTGGGAAATAAAAGTTAACCTCTTCGATCTCAACTTTATAGTAATACCAATATTCATTTTTGTTACATTCCAAAAACTTGAAAAGCTAAAGGAATGATGAGAGTAATTATACAACAACAGACTAATAAACAACGAGCAGTTGATCAAATAATACATAAGAAAAAGTATTAAAACAAATGATAAAATATTTCGGAAAGAAACTCATCTATCTAGCACATCACTTTAATCCGCGAGTCTAAGAACAAAGACATCTATTAGAAGAATATACTTTTAGGTCTGAGTTGGTTATTACATTTTGTTGGGTTTGTTGTAACAGTTTAACTGATTATTGGGCCTTTATATACTGCCCAAAATATTTTAGTGAAGTTAATTTATTTTTTGATAATGCTGGATTCTTTCTCTCCTTTAGACATTTACCATTTCCTCCTAATATGGTATCAGATGCTTCCCTAAATTTCTAAAAGCCCATAATTGTTTTTTCAAGGAACAACCTCTTTTCTCTTTCAAGAAACCCTAAGTCTCTTTCTTTCTTCCTTCTTTGTCTTACATGGCCCGCATGAGAGGATCACAACCACGCAATAATTCAGTGCACATTCAAATTCCTACGTCGATGGTTGCTGCCATAGCTCCTCCGACGACTCCAGCAATGGCGACCTTCCCTACACTGATACCCCTTGCTGATGCTGCTCCTCCTGGCGTTGCGTCCTCATCTCCAACTCGTGAAGGAATTGGTCCAGCCATGCCCTCATCTTCCTCTCTCGTTCATCATCCTTCACCTTCGCCTGCCACTTATCCGAGCAGTCGCGCTGCTCCTGTTCATGATGGATTCAGAGTCCCTTTTGCCTCCACAGCAACCTTTTGTCAACCTTCTCAAATGGATCGAACTTATCATTTGGGAACTGGAGACAACCCCAACTTTCTGATCTCTCCAAAGATTCTAACGGGTCAAGAGAACTTCAAATCATGGAAGAGAGTTGCTTCCATTTCCATTGCAGAAAAGAACAAAACCCAGTTCATAAATGGGTCTCTGCCTCAACCCCCTCCATTCGATCCTGACTTTGATGCTTGGGTCCAAAGTAACAATATGGTAATGGCTTTGTTATTGCAATATGTATCTCGAGAAATTGTAGCCAGCATCATGTTTCAAGAATTGGCTAATGATATGTGGAATGACCTTCATGAGTGGTTCAACCAAGGAAATTGTCCTAGGATTATTCAACTACAGACTTCGGTCCACACCATCAAACAAGGAGACTTTGATGTCAATACTTACTTTACACGTCTCAAAGCTATTTTAGATGAACCCAAAGAATTTCAGTCGGTTATTCCTTGCTCGTGTGGCTGCAAATGTGGTGTTGTTGAGTGACTTCTTGGATACTATCACAAAGATCAAATCCTTCAGTTCCTTGCTGGTCTCAATGAATCCTATACTCCAGTGAGGGTTCAAATCCTTCTCTATGATCCTCTTCCATCTCTGTCCAAGGTCTTCTCCATTGTGGCTCAAGAAGAGCGTCAAAGAAGTCTCAGCAACTCCGCCCCGCTCATTGCTGCCGCTGGAGTCCTTAGAAACTCAACCAAGCCCCCTACATCAAGATCAAAGAAACAAAGACCCACATGTTCTCATTGTCTCAAATCGGGTCACCTTGTGGAAAAATACTTTTTTCTCCATGGCTTTCCACCTGGGTATGGTGACAAGCGTCGTCAAGATGAAGCCCTCAAACCTATGGTTCATCAAGCTTCCACGTCCCCCGTCTCTACCTCAGTATTGGGCAAGTCGCCATTATTGTCCCAAATTGAACTCAGCCAGCAACTTATCTCCCTATTAAGTCAGCATCTTCAAAACTCCTCTGCCAATAGTGAGACTCCTCTGCCAATTGCCTCTCAAGTCTCTGGTAATCCCATTGACTTCCCCTCACATTTATGGGTAGTTGATAGTGGAGCATCCCATCATGTGTGTCACTCCCTTAAATGTTTTAAAACTATTGATAAACATCATATTGCTAACTTAGTCACTTTACCTAATGGCCATAACATTCATATTTCTTATTTTGGCACGGTTCAACTTACTAGCTTCATTACTTTGACTGATGTTTTGTTCATACCTGAATTTAAACAACATTTATTCTCGGTTAATGCTTTTCTCCAAAATAGTCCTAACTCTCTAATTTTCAACTCTTATGAATGCTTTATTCAGGCACCCACCTGGACTTCCAAGATTGGGACTGCTAAGAAAATGGGCAGGCTATTTTTTTTTTGAGCAAGATCGACGTTGTTTACAATCCGTACATTCTGATATTACTGTTAATGTCTATACTGAAATGGACCCATGGAATTTTCTCCTTGGCCATCCTTTTATGTAAATTTCAAATTCCATCAATAAAACACTTGTTTTTTCTGACAAATCTCCTGATCATGTGTGTTCTATTTGCCACTTAGCCAAACAAAAATGGCTTCCAATTGTGTCTTATAATAATAGGGCTTCTAAATCGTTTGAGCTAGTCCAATTAGACATTTGGGGGCCATTTCATGTTAATAGCATAGAAGGGTACAAATATTTCCTTACAATTCTTGATGATCATACTCGTTTTACATGGGTATATATTCCTCAATTCTTCTCTTTAATTGCTACTCAATTTTCAATTACTATTAAAGCTGTTAGAAGTGATAATGCAAAAGAACTTAACCTTTCTTCTTTCTATGCTACCAATGGGATTGAAATTTTTTACTCTTGTGTTGATAGGCCTCAACAAAATTCTGTGGTTGAAAGAAAACATCAACACCTCCTCAATGTGGCATGGTCTTTATTATTTCAATCTCACGTCTCACTTCCATATTGGTCTTATCTCATTCATACAATTGTTTATCTCATTAATAGAACCCCCTCGAACTATTACAGGAGAAGACTTCATTTAAGTTACTTTACAACAAATTGCTTTCGTATGATCATCTTAGAACCTTTGGTTGTCTTGCTTATGCCTCAATTTTAGATAGGAATAGACATAAATTTTCTCCAAGATCTAAAGCTTGTGTTTTCATTGGTTACCCCCATGGAATGAAAGCTTATACATTGCTTGATATTGAAAGTCAACAAATATTTCATTCTAGAGATGTCATCTTCTATGAGAATATTTATCCTGTAACGCATGACAAGTCTACTGTGTCTACTGACCAGTTATTATTTTCTAAAGTGTTTATTGTAGGACCCCATCATTCTCAAACGTCCAATTCTTCCAAGGACGCTCATGAGGATCTCTCTCCTGTGTTACAACTGGCCACCACTTCAAAAACTGGCAAACCTATTTCTCATCCCTATTACCTTATAGACTATACTTGTAACTTTGCAATTTCTGAGTCTACTAATGCTCACCCTTTGTCTAATGTTCTATCTTATAATAGGTTAAGTGATCACTTTCGAGCTGCCATTGTTTCCGCAAATATGGTGATAGAACCGTCAAGATACAAGCAAGCTTCAAACATTCTAGAGTGGCAACAAGTGATGAAAGATGAACTTCATGCGCTTGCAAGCAACAACACTTGGCAAATCGTCTCGCTTCCTCCAGGACAAAACACTATAGGATGAAAATGGATATACAAAATCAAATACAAACTAGATGGAGTCATTGATCGGTACAAAGCAAGGTTAGTGGCTAAAGGCTACACCCAAAAGCAAGATATTGATTACTTTGACACTTTTTCTCCTGTTGCAAAATTTAACACTCTTAAATTGCTTTTTGCTGTGGCTGCCATTAAAAATTGGGCTTTAAGCCAATTAGATATCAACAATGCTTTTCTTCATGGGGATTTAAGAGAAAATGTCTATATGACAATTCCAAAAGGGTGTCAACCCAATATTCCCCTACACAAAAATGCAGTTTGTAAGTTAACCAAAAGTATATATGGCTTAAAACAAGTCCCTAGACAATGGTATCGCAAACTTAGCTCATATCTACTTTCAAATGGTTTTCGACAATCTCAATCTGATCACACTTTGTTTATTAAGAGCACAAATCATATCTTTATCGCTCTATTAATCTATGTTGATGACATTATTGTTGCTTCCAATAATGATAAAGTTGTCTCTGAATTCAAACATCATTTACATTCAGCGTTTCAACTAATAGACCTTGGTCCTTTAATATTTTTCTTGGGACTTGAGATTGGTCGTTCTAATAGTGGAATATCTATGTCTCAACATCCTTTTACCTTACAATTATTGAGTGATACAGGTTACTTGGGTGCAAAACCATCCTCCACTCCAAGCCTAATGCCAAACTTAGCAAAGACAAAGGAGATCTCTTATTTGACCCTGCCATTTATAAGAGTTTGATTGGTAAATTGATCTATTTAAAAATTACTTTTCCTGACATCTCTTTTGTTGTCAATAAGCTAAGTAAATTCTTAGCTACTCCCCAGACTCCTCATCTTCATGCTGCGCATGGTATCCTTCAATATCTAAAAGAAACACCTGGCCAAGGCCTATTTTATTATGCTAAATCTCCTCCTCACATCAATGCTTATGCTGAATCCAATTTTACTTGTGCAAAATTATCCCTAATTTTTTTTCAGATGCAGAATGGGCTTCTTGTAGTGATACCAGATGATCCATGTCTGGTTACTGTGTCTTTCTTGGCCAATCTCTCTTCTCCTGGAAATCTAAGAAGCAAACCACTGTCTCTCGGTCCTCAGCTGAAGTGGAATACCGAGCTATTGCCAATGTCGCATGTGAGATGACTTGGCTGCTTTCTTTGCTGAAGGATTTTGACATTCAACACAACAACCCAACCATACTCTATTGTGACAACACTGCTGCCATTCACATCTCGAAAAATCCAGCCTTCTATGAAAAAACAAAGCACATCGAGATCGATTGTCACCTCGTTCATGAAAGAATTCAAGATGGGTCTCTCAATTTCATTCATGTTCCTTCCAAAAACAATCTAGCTAATGTTCTACAAAGCCCTTATTTACCACTCAGTTCAAAGAGTTAATCTCCAAGATGAATGTAAAGAATCTATACAGTTCATCTTAAGGGGGTGTATTAGAAGAATATGTTTTTAGGTCTGAGTTGCTTATTACATTTTGTTGGGTTTGTTGTAACAATTTAACTAATTATTCGGCCTTTATTTACTGCCCAAAATATTTTAGTGAAGTTAAGTTGTTTTGTGATAATGTTGGGTTCTTTCTCTCCTTTAGACTTTTACCATTTTCTCCTAATAACAACAAAGCGTATGAGATCAAAGACTATACAAAAAATATGAGAGAAGAAAACACGAAACAGATGCATTAACAAGCAAAGTCTTTCCAACATTCTGGAATCTTATCAACGATAGCTCCATTTCTTGTTTGGGAAACCAACTGCAAATGCATAAAATAATGAGAAAATGTAAGCCAAATGTTGAGAATTGTACCCTATCAAAACTAGATCACAGTAAAATAGACAAACAACTCACAAGTTCCAATGTTAAGACAACAAGATTGTTAGTTAAGTCAATATATTAAACAGTAAGAAAACCAAGGATAATGAACAGAAAAAAAAAAAAAAATCAACACCAAAGATTACTTGGTTCAGATTCAACCAAAGCAATTGATCCTACATCCAAAGAAAGGCAGTAAACCTCAGTCCAACCCACTATCTCAATAAGAACATATTACACACTCAAAGACCACTCAGGTGTATGAACACAATACACTCTCTCTCAGCTCACACAAGAAATACACTCAGTTCTCACGAATGAACTCTCTTTGATCTTTCAGATGAGTACACCATAGTCTAACATAACTCCAATCTCACTCTAGACTATATATAGAGGGTGTGTTGAGTGTTGGAGAGCTTTTGAGTCTTCTAACTGAATTCTAGTTGTCATAAAAGCTTTGCTGACTATTCAGACTTTGAGTTAGTTTTAGCCTAACTAACTATTGGGGGTTAAGGCAACAACATTTGTTTTGTTTATTACAACTCAAAACAATAAACAAGATTAATCTAAACTCAATGGAAGAAGATTACAAAGTACATAAATAGAAATAAACAAAGTATAGAGTAGACGTTAGTTGATGAAGAACTTTAATGATTTTATGTGAACCACAAAATGTAACAAGACTTGACACAAATGAAGATATGTTGTCCAAAAATCTCTATTCCTAGCCTCCTCTTTGAGATTGCTAGAAGCTACAACATTGGAAAGAGATTGGGATTCACAAGCCTCATCCTTCATACAAGTCAAGCTTTCTCGATGAAGATCTTGGAGAAAACTAGTAATCTAGAAAGCTAGAGAGAGACAAAGAGATGTTCTTTTTGAGAGAGAGAGAGAGAGGGAGGGAGAGGTGAGTGATCAAGTCACCAATTAACTTAAATGAACCCTTTATATAGTATAGGAACCTCATTAGACTCAACCAATGAGATTAGAGCATTTTAATTTGAATTTTGGAGCCAAAAACACTTTACTGCATGGCCTCGTACGGACAACCCAGGTGACACGTCACCTGGTACCAAGCAAGGCATCGCCTAGTATTAGACAATGTGTCGCTTGAGTGCACCTCTTCCTGCCTAAACAATTTCACTATGTCTTTAACAAATCATAAAAATCCCCGACTTGGTTAAATACATCCTCAATTCTCTAGTCAAATGATATTAGTGCATAAAATAAAGTAACATATGGGTTTGAAATTTATCTTAGTGAAAACACTACAAAGGTTCTACCAAAATGCTATGGTATTCTTAAAAGATTGAACCCAACATTCCTAGTGATAAAAACCAGTAATATCTCACACGGCTCTATCTAATTACTAATGTATTTCCCACTTTTCGTGCTTAACACTTTTATAGCCTTGTGCTTGATCCATTCACGAACCATTTGGAGAGAAAACTCCTACTCTCTTGAGAGGTGGTACCACCTCTAGGTTTATATAGGTGAAATTGTTACAACATCTTTGCTACCTTTAGAGATGCTTGTTGCGCTTGAACTAAATTTTATTAAAAGCCTATGGCTTAACCCTCATGCCCAGTAGCAACAAACATTAACTCATCCTTGATGGGACCTTCAAGTTGTTAATGTTTAAATTATTCCCTTATCAATGATTTGTTCTTACCTATTGAACTATACACTTGATGTATACAAGGTTTGAGATGGGTTGCTATCATTGGGGAATCTATTGGTCAAGGAGTTTTAGTCCCATCCCTCTATTTATAGATTTCACCAAATCTCTCCCAAGAGGTTTGGTTAATGGATCAGCTAAGTTCTCACAAGATTTGACATATGAAATTGATATGATATTCTTATCAATAAATTCCCTCACATAGTCATGTCTTAGACTTATATGTCTAGACTTCCCATCATATATATCTTGTTGTAATCTCTAATCAAAGTGACTTGATTATCATAATGTATAAAAAATCATCGATACATCAACCATGGTTTTCAGTATCTCCAACATGAGATCTCATAGCCACTCTGCCTCTTTGTTGGTTGCCGCTAGAGCTACAAACTCAGACTCCATGGTTGAGTGACATATACATGTTTGATTTTTAGATCCTCAAGAAACGACACACCCACCAAGGGTGAACACCCAACCGGTTGTGGAGAGATTATCTCCTACACCGGATATCCAACTTGTGTCAGAATATCCTTCAAGTATCTTAGGAAACTTAGAATATCAGAGGCATAACTCTTTGGTCTTTTTAAGCTATCCAAAGACTCTTTTAACAACCTTATAATGTAAGATACTTGGATTACTAGTAAACCTACTTAGTTTACTAACCTCATATGCAATGTCCGCTCTAGTACAATGAGTAGCATACATCAAACTCTCAATTACACTTGCATACTCTAGTTGAGCCACCACTCTCCCTTCATTATTTTCAAGCTTTAGACTTCAATCGAATGGTGTGTTTGCCTCTTTGATATTAAGATGATCAAACTTGTAAATCATTTTCTCAACGTAATGAGCTTGACCTAAGGCATATCCATTCACGTTCCTTATAACTTTGATACCTAGAATGGTATCAAGCTCTCCAAGGTCCTTCATCTTGAAATTAGAAGATAGAAACCTCTTTGTTTCTATTATTCCTTTCATGTCATTACTTAATATCGACATACAATCAACATATAAACACACTAGGATGACATAGTCATCACAAGTCTTAGAGTATAATCACTTGTCCGCAATATTGTGTCTAAACCCATTTGAAACAATGGCTTCATAAAACTTCTCATGCCATTGTTTCGGTGTTTGTTTTAAACCATATAATAATCTAAAAATCTTGCACACCTTATGTTCATTTCCCCTTAGAACAAACTTGTCCAGTTTCTCCATGTACACCTCCTCGTCGAGGTTACCAATTAGGAATGCCATTTTGACATCCATTTGATGAACATATAAGTTGTGTATTGATGATAAGGTAAACAACAATCTTATATATGTTGTCGTTCCTACCGGTGTATAGGTATCGAAATAATCTATGCCCTCCTTTTGTCTAAACCCTTTGGCCACCAATCTTGCCTTATAGGCTTGAATGATCCCATTAGTGTTTTATTTTCTTTGAAATACCCACTTGTAACCTATTGTCTTTGATCCTTGGGGTAGATAAACAATCTCCCAAGTGTGGTAGATCAACAATCTCTCATGTGTGGTTAGACATAATTGAATCCATCTCATCATTTATTGCCTCTTTCCAAAAGTTAGATTCCCCTTAGGACATAACTTCATGGAAAGTTTTAGGATCATCCTCCACTTGAAGAACCATTGGATACTTTGAAGTGTCTCCCGTCTGGTTTTCCTCTACTAGGTAAAGAGTCTCCACTTGAGAGGTTTTATTTTTTGATCCACCTTCTTTAAGTCTTTGGCTTCTTCTAGGAAATATCGGTTGCTCTACAACCCTTGAAGGTAACTACTCTTGAGTTCCTTCTAATGAGATCGGTTCTTGAGGCTTATTGTCGCTATACAACAAATTCTCAAAGAGATCAACTTCTCTTGATTCAATTATCACATTAGACTCTACGTCTAATAGCCTATAGGCATTGCTATTTTAGGCATAACCTAAGAATACAAATTTGATGGGCCTTGGACCCAAATGGGTCCTTTTAGGCTTTGTGCTCTTGCAATAAGCAAGGTACCCCCACAATTTGAGAAACCCTAGGTTGGTCCTCTTTCCTTTCCATATCTCATATGGTAAAATTTGATTTTTCCTTAGAGGATTCTGGTTTAGAATATGACAAGCGATAAGCAACGCTTCTTCCCATAAAGCAAAACTCAAATTTGCATGTAATAGCATAGCGTTTATCATTTCAACATATGTTCTATTCTTTCTTTTCACTATACCATTTTGTTGGGGTGTATAAGGGGTTGTACATTCATGTATTATACCATGCATCTCACAAAACACATTGAATTCATTGGAAAAGTATTCACCACCCCTAGCAATTCTTGTAATATCTGTCTTTTTCGTTTCATGGGTATTTTGGTAATTTAATACTCTTGAGGGGAATTTTTGTAATTTTGTGAAATTACATGTTATGTGATTATATGAATATGTTTATGTGATATTAATGTCTGGGTAAGAAATTTTATGTTGGAATATACTGAGGGTACTCGGGATCTGTGTTAAAGTGACGGATCACAGTTTCGTTCAAGTGATAGGGGCTTTATTGTCAAGAATTGTTGAAAGAAGGGTCATCATACAATAAAGATAATTTATGGGGAATCAGTTAATTATGAATTATATAAACTAATAGTTTAGTGGGGAATTATTAAAAAGGGTTTAATGAAATTTTTAGAATGACTTAGATCAATGGTGTGATGGTAATTTGGAAATAGTGAGTCATTATAAATAAACTCACAATTTGAATTTGGTGGTTGCTCTACACATGATTAAAGGAGAGAACCCTCTCTCTCACTCTCTCTCTAGACTATGGTTCAAGATCTAAAGAAGAAGAGGGATGAGGATCTCTTCATATACGTATGGATCACTAGTAACTTGTGCGGGGGTTTTCTTAGGGTGCTTTGGGAGGAGATTTTTGGGGCTTAGGTTGCTCTTCATGATCTTGGTAAGAACTTCTCACACTTTAAAGTTTCTTTGATAGTTCTTGAAGCTTTGAGTTATGTTAAGGGTGGATTTGATTAGAAAGCATGATGGGTTGGGATGATTGATTTTTTATCCATGTTAGAGACTAGGCTGTTAATTTATAATTGTTAGAAACATGCTAGGGTTTAATTTATTAAGTTATGATTGCTAGTCTTGAAGATTGGAAAGATAGCTTGGGGAAGAGAAAGTTTTGTTACAAGAGATTGTTATAGTTATTGAGTTAGGGGATGCTCATGAATTTTGGTATTATATTAATATCGGAGAATTGTATGACGATATAGAGGGATTCAAGAAGAGAAAAACACAAAAAGAATCATTTCAATAAGATTTAATTTGAGAGAGTGGTGATTGTTTGAAGAAAATTTGTGATTTGGGGTCTCCGTCGGGTGCGACCATGCTACATGCCCAAAAATCATGTTTTTTTTTTTTTTCATATTTTGATTGTTTTTGTTGGGTATTTGATGGTATGGTTTAAGGGTATTCTGTTTGGGAATTTTAGGACTTTCTTGAGGACACTTTATTGCGTCGATGTTGGACTTGAGGTAAGAAGAGTGGTCACTGTAACACAAGTTGTATTTTACATTTTTTATTCATATGGTTTTAAAGGAGTTTTATTATGAATGGAGACCGAAAATAGTTTTGTTTGGTTACTTGCATTTAATATAAATATTTTATTTTAAATTACTGATATCTGAATGTTGCATGTGTTTTAATAAGAATGTTTTTAACAAAGTTTTATGCACTATTTAGTCTATCATTTGGTTTTTAAGCTTTAAAATGATTTGAAATGACTAGTACACTGACGAGGTCTCGGGGCTAGGATTTTGGGGCGTTACAATTTGTATTAGAGAAAAAGGTTGTATTGTCATTAGGATCTAATGATATATGTATGAAGACTGGAAATGACTCAACCCATCGCACTTGTAAGTTTTAGTTCTTAAGTTAGCTATTTTGTTTCTTTTTTTTACGCTTTGCTACTTCATGTTAGCACATGTTTAGTAAGGTTAGACTTAAGTTGTATGTTTATATGAAGTTCTAGTGTAACGCCCTACTACCCAGGGACCGTTACGTTGTGCATTTTAAACAGTGCTAAACTCGCTAACCAAGCCATTTGGTCATAATCGTGTAACTAAGTGTGATTAACGACTTAGGATTAAAAAAATTGGTCAAAGATACAACGTTTCACTAAAACGTTTACTGTATACATTGGGATCCCAAAAATATATTTTAAAGGTTAATTACAATAAAATATTTACAACCAGCCGACCTAAGCGGCAAATTAGGGTTTAACCCTAGTTCCTCTTTAAACCCTCGGCCTTGGTGGTCGAGCAGCCGCATATGTACACATCATCACCTAAGCTCTCCAACTCAAGGATGGTCCATCTTTCTTTTGCCTTTACCAGCACCACATAGCATCCATGAGCCGAAGCTCAGCAAGAAAACTCAATATGCTCATGAACATTAATAACATGTTACTAAATCATAATAGGCATGCCTATCAGTAATAATCCTACTCATGGATGCAAGCAAGTCCAAATAATGACTCATGAGCCCTGCCCTTTGTATAGATGACCTATGGGCCCTCCCCTTTGTATAGATGACTATCACGTCATATTAAGAATAGATGGCTAAAGAGTCCATCTCTGGGGTTCTGCTCCCTGAATAGATGAGTAATGAGTCCATCTCTGGGGATCTGCTCCCTGAATAGATGGCTAATGAGTCCATTTTTGGGGATCCCCTCCCTGAATAGATGGCTAATGATTCCATCTCTGGGGATTCGCTCCCTCAATAGATGGCTAATGAGTCCATCTCTAGGGATCCGCTCCCTGACTAGATGGCTAATGAGTCCATCTCTGGGGATCTGCTCCCTGAATAGATGGCTAATGAGTCCATCTCTGGGGATCTGCTCCCTTAGTCATGTGACGTGTCAGTCACCTTAGCCTTTTGGCTCTGGCTCTAAGTAACTAGCCCTTAGACTAGACAAGCACTTTTTGATTTCATCAAACTTAAGGTCGATCAAGCATTTCATGCTTATGTTGATAATGCTTATGTTGATTAGATCTAATCTTTTCGGCTATGCATTCATTACGCTTATGCCGCTCTTGACTCATAGGTCAATTCCATACGACCAGTGCTCTTTACTACTATCGAACTTGACTAATGAGTCACAACTTCATAGTCAATACTGACACCCTTGCCGATTCTTGGCTCATAGGTCAGTTCCACTCACAAGTAAGCAATGCAACCAGACATATATCATATGTCAAATATCCAAATGTAGGGCATTCAGCATGCTTACTGAACAATCAATAGCATAATTATGATCATGCACAGTTACAGAGACTCAAGCTCTGATCAATTCCATATTCAAGATTTATGTCATGCCCTAATCTCATGTATCTTATGCATCACATGCATCACAACCTGGGTGCTGTTTTGTTACCTTTGGTCCAAGCATAGGTTACCAATAAACGGGCCACAAGCATGATCCTATTTCCAAGCCCCTAGAGATAACCTAGTCACAACCATAATATAAAATCTCATCAAAATGAGTAAATAAATACTTTTAGACCCAACCCAAGCCTCCGAGACGTTGAATCCCACTAAACTGGGTAGTAGGATCGATCTCAGGCCCTTAGAGTTAAGTTCCCCTGACTAAAAACCAAATCTGGGCAAAACTGCTCTTAAGCACCGCGGCATCCCAACACTAAGCCGCGACCCGCCTCCTCCTTCTTCAAGCCTGGGCCACGGCGCCTAAGAACAGGGTCGCGGCCCAACCATGAACCCAGCCAAAAACCTCATTTTCTCCATTTAAAAACCTTCTAATAACCTATCCAAACATCTCCAAATCCCAAAATCAAAGCTCCCAAACATCCTAATTATCCAATACCAATAAAACTCAAGCTTCAATTCATTAAAAACTCATCAAAACACAAAACCCAATCCAAGCTTAAAGACTTTAAAAAATTAAAACTTAAAACTTAAATTACCTCCGATTGAGTTGTTTCCCAACTAAATCCTCCGACTAAAAAGCTTATAATCTTTCCTAGAATCGCTATGCCTTGACCCTTGCCTGAATCTGAGTCCTAAAACTCAATTTTCCTTAAAAAAATGTGAATAGGTGATGAAAAGGGAACATGAGGGAGAGAAAATGTTCTGAACGTTCTTTTATTGTTCTAACAGGTTACTTCAAGCTTAAGTAACCTCAAGCAACTCCTAATGCTTGGGGTCCCAAAAACACCTCTCGAGGTAAAATAGTCAAAACTCCCAGAATTTCCCTCTGATCTCACTAACTCTCAATTTATCATCAAATATTTATTCCCATTACCCAATATCTCAGTAATGTACTAAATACCCCTTGACTCACTCCGAGTCAAGTATAAATCTCGTTGTGAGTTTCCCACTAGCTTGCTTTCTAGGATCGCCTTATGCTGAGTAACCCATGCACCACATAATAATGAAGCACCACACACATATATATACCAAATATACCCAAAATGGCCAAAATATGAAAATTTCCCAATTAAACAGAAATGGGCCCACATGCATATTTAATACACCTAAACATGCATATATAGTCATATTATGATATAACTCACATATTCACATAATGATACACACACATATATATATCACATAATCATATAATTCCAAGATTTGCCATCCTAGCCCCCTAATCAAGGCCTTAAGCCTTATTAGGAAATTTGGGTCGTTACATCTAGGTTAGTATGATTGGAAGTTACTAGTGGGAGAAATGGGTATCATGATTGGTGGAATAGGATCTAGTGGTGTTGTGTTTAACGTGTCTCACTACATTTAGCGCTCTGCGATGCGTTGAGTGGGTTGTGTTGCATCTAACGCCCCACGCTGCGTTTAGTTCACCACACTATGTTTTATTTTTAGGAAAAATCGTAATGGTTTGATGGTTTGATAGAGAGATGTTTATATCAAGATAGTGAGGTAAGCATTTATGATCAATAACTGGGATGTTATATCTAAGCTAAATTTCAAAATGATATAATGATAAAAGTATAGTGTCAAAATGATGACGTGTTGTCATGATGCAATGATGTGTGATAAGTGCACGTGAGTGGTTAAACTTCATGAGTTTGTACTACGAATATTGATTTGACTACATTATGAGATTAAGTTTGATTATGCACATAAGGAATGACAAGAAAAGTTTGTAGGTCAAATTAGGCAACTAGTTTGATATTTATTGAGTGGGACAGCATAAGGTAATTCAGTTTAGTAGATTAAGGATAGAAGAATAAGAAAAAACTTGTTATAGTAACTCATTGTCTTTGGCTTTGGAAATAGTGAGGGCCTACTTATAAGTATTTGATGGATAAAAAAAAAGGGCCAGGTGACGTTAAGGGAAAGCTAGGCATGTGTATTCATGTGGTAAAGCCGCTAGGTCCCCGGTTGACTGAAATGGCTTTAGGATGGGCGTAATCTTTTATTACCCTACACTTATAGTGTGTTTTGGTGAATTATATATGTGTTCTATGTTTGCTTTTTCATGCATGCTTGTTGTTTGTTTGTACCGCTAGCTTTTTTTGTAGTTAGTTGGTATAACTTTTTGTATGTTTTATTGTTGTTTGTACTGAGGAAAATATGGGCATTCTTCTAACAACGAGGAACTAATAGGACTCAGAGTGAGAGGTGGAATCATCTAAGGTGAGCTACTCCTCAGGCATAGGTAGAACACAATCGGAATGCCATTGATATTATCCTAGCCACAAGGACTATTGAATGGCACTTGCGAAGGTTTATAATTAAAACATCTCCAACATTCGAGAAGGAGTCGAGTCGTTGGGAGATGAAGGATAGATTGGTTGAGTGTCAACCATGAACCATCATCACAAAGACTAGCTGATAGGAGAAGGAAATCCCAGTCGCGCCTACGATACACATAGAGGTCCAAACTATAAAGGATGATGGAGCACACTTGGATATGGCACGGAAAGCAAATGGGAAGCCAACAAGTACTTGGTATAAGTATTTTCATGCGAAGTTTTAGAAATATGCTTTAGCGAGCTTGGAGCTTAGTTGGAAGGTTTCTGAGTATAACTTGGATCCGCACATCTAGTAGGAATACCAAAGTCATTTGACTCCATATAAGAAGTGAGCTGAGAATCATAAGGGATTTTGGTGATGATAAGGAGCAAAGTTACCAATTAAGTTCGGCTTTACAAGAGAAGTGGAAAACTGAGATGTTGAGGAAAGGATGGAGTAGACAGATAATACACTTTTAAGAAGCTGCAACATGAATTAATAAGAACAAAGATGACTCAAAAGGTTTTTTTTTGTCTGTCAATCAAGGATCAGGTGTGATGGGAGACGGTAGAGAGAATCGCAAGTGGTTGTAATTCTTTGTATTAAAGGACATTGCGTAGTGAGAAGCAAGACCATAAACAAACGAAGAATGACATTAATGATGAAAGCAGAGTGGACACCTCTATTATAAAATGATATAAGAACAAGGGAGAAGTTGATATCTATAAAGAACGACGAATGTGGATTTAGAATTTTTTTTAAAAAGTTGCACTTGGTGAGTACATCAACAAAAGTTTACGTACTATAAGTTCGCCAATAAGGTCAAGACAACCTTACGAGGTTTTAAATGAAATTCAACATACAATATCATGAAAGTATTATAAGGATGTGTAATGACCCAACTAATTCTAAGACCTTGGACCATTAAAACTACTAGAATTAGCAACTATTTTTGAGAAAACATACATAAGAAATATTCACAACTTTATTAAAAACTCCAAAGTAAATATTGAAATACATAAATGCGGGGTATGAGATCCCATTGTTTTAAAATAAAACATAACTTTAAACTAAATGAAATTGTTTACAAGGCTAAATGCGGAAAATACATAAAACATAATTTAAAGAGACTAAAAATAGCGTCGTCCTCGAATCGTTCACGCAGTCCATTGAATCCCTTCGTCCTTAATACACAAACAAAGCTGCCAAGAATCCTTCCTCCGCCATAACTATTTTCCTGCATACATAAAAATAAAGGAGTGAGCCTAATTCCCAACAAGGAAAATCTACTAGCACATATAGCATAAAACATAAACATAAGACTACAAAACATATGACTATAAACACATGCATTATAATGGCCATCATACCTCTTGGGGCTTGCAAGCTAGGCAATCATATGCTCATAAATTTATGGGGCTTAGTTATCTAAACAAGTCATATAAATTTATGAGGCTCATTATCTAAATAATCATATGCCCGAGGAATAAATTATTGGGACTTGTTATCTAAACAAGTTATATGTTTGTTATCTAAACAAATTATGTGATTGTTATCTGAACAATCTATATGCTAAAAAAAAACTAAATCATATCATACATATATCATAGCACTTATCAAAACATAAAAGCATACAAAATCTATCCTATATTCCTTACCAATACCGAGATTTATGAGAACAAGGACGAAATTTGGAACACTCCAAAAACCAACAATAAGAATGTGAGTATTTCTAAAAAGAAAGAGATGATAAGGAAATGAACTAAACCACCAAGAAGAAACTTATTGAAAAGAAACCTTAAGTTCAAATAACTTAAATACCTAACCAAGAATGGAAAACAACGTGTTAGGATTTAAGTAAAGAAAACTAAAGGAAACTAAGGAACCATACATAAATGAACTTAAGATTAGGAATACCTTTGAATATAGTAGCACTGAACTACACCTTGTTATTGAAAACACACTACAAATCTTACTTCCCAAGTGTTTATAAAGCTTAAGATGATAAAACTTTTATCCCAACCCAAGTGTTTATCACTCTACAGTAACCCTAGCAGCTTGAAGGCTCTGAACACAGCTTGAAGAATGAGAAAAATGGCTGGGTACTAGATCCTATTTATAGAGTTCAAGGAGTGAACTATCTCTTTTAGCTTGAATAAAAATAATGAGTATTAATTGAAAAATATTTGAATATTCATTCAACAGGTGTTGAGGACTCGGTCAAAACGTTCAGAGGTTAGTCAAGAGGTTAAGGAATGAATCAAGCTCGGTTTCAACAACGTTTGAAATTATGGCCCTAGGGCCAATATATCGCCCATCATAGGCGATATATCACCTGGCCCTATGTCCCGAGTGCTCGTTGTTTCATTTGTGCGAAGTTAACGTGTTTTTCTTATTCCCCGTGTGGCCATACATCGGCTCCTATGCTGCGATATATCGACATATGTGAATATATTAAACATTGCGAGTCCTAAAAAATTTGGTTGAGCACCTTTAAGTAATTTTTTAGAACTCGCTTTGCATGCCCTTAAAAGTAATTTTTTTTTAAAAAAAAATGCAGCTACAATTTTCATTTTGATTTAGAAAAAATATATCCCTTTGAGTGTCCAAAATGTATTATATATGTTAGATTTCTAAAATTTCAAAAGAAAATACAACAAAATAATTTTTTATTAGTTACTCAAAAATATAATTTCAGTATTTAGTCTACTCAGCTTACAAAATCATATTATATGATAGTTTATACTACAATCAAATTTTATCATCACCAAATATTAAACAAGAAATGTATCCAATGTTAGTGAAATATATTTTTTATTCTAAAAACTTTAAATGTCAATGTTATCTAGTATTGCGCCAAAGAAAAGCATCTCAATATAGACCTGCACATTATAAAAAAAATTCTTTAATTATAAATATATTATAATTCAAACTTATAAATAAGTAGACACACACAACAATTATAAATATATATATAATAAATGCGAGAATTAAACTATTATTATCATTATAGGTATTCATATAGTCAATGAGCAAATAATTTCTTGTTAGATAGTACTATTTCATAAAATGTTATTCATCCAGTACATAGAGGTATTTCAAAACAGTAGAAAACTACACCAAAATCAGCAATAAAATAGACCATAAATCTACCATATTAATCCATTCAACTTAGTTAACAAAATACACCAAAAACCTGTCACAAAATACACCAAAAAAACTAGTTGCACAATACAGAAAATATACCATTAAAATAATAGCAAACTATACCATTAAAACTCTGGATCACAAGATCATGCTCCAATCTTTGACAGATCTCAGTTAGTCTCCATTGCACAATAGAAAACTAAATTTGTAACAAAATTTTAATAATAATACTATTTAATTTTGTTATAACTTTGTAATATAATTTGGCACATACGAAGTTTGGGGGCTCAACTTTCCCTAATTTTCTCTTTGTATTTTAAATTTGTAAACAAAATAGATATTAACATAAAATTTTATGAAAATTTGTTAAAAAAAGTCTCATTTTTTTAAATGCAATTAGTCTCTTAAGAAAAACTTTTAGCTCCATCAATTATTATTAATTAGCATGTATATCTTCTAAAAAAAGAATTGAAAAATAATTTGTTAATTTGCCAAAACTTCGTGATAGCATTGATTTTATTATTATTATTATTAAGAAATGATAGAGTTTTATTATAATGTATCTCTTTTTTCTCATATATTTGACTCATGTCAAAGCCACAAATCCCCTCTATCTTTCTCTATTTTGACAATATAATAATACAATTTTTACTTTTTATTGATCAAACTGTATGGATGTCAATAATACACCTAGCCAACAATAAAAATAAAATAAAATTATAACTAAACAAAAAAAAAAAAACAATGCACACATCATCATCATCATTTTGCTTTTAACAATCAAATCAAAGTGAAAATGCATAATAAAGCTACATAAATTGCATTCAAATCAAATAGTTTCGACTAAATTAAGCATCTGTTAAGAGACCCTTTTAATCATAGTCCACCTCTTAATCTCTAATTTCGTTAAAACTTTAACGTCGGCTTACTATTTAATATGATGTTATGGTTCAAGTGGGAAGGAAGGAGCTTAAGTGATAAGACATTAGTACTACTTAATTACTTGATTAATTAAGAAAGAAACATCACTAATTTGAATCCTATCTTGGATGTATAGTGGGTTTCAACTAAACATAATTTTTTTAGCCTATTCTAGTAATTAAAAATTTATCTCAGATCTAAGTATGTATTTAAAATTCTATAATCAACTTAATTATTAATTAGACCGTCAAATGTTAAATATCCGGATCACAAATTTATCGTTATGGCAGTCATCTTTTTCATATTTCCACACAAAACTAAGTACAAAAAAATCTATAGAAAATCGGACAGCATATCCCCTAATTTACTAGCCTAGCCATCTATCACAATCAACACCAACATGTCAAACAAATCAAACAACACACAGGTTTTCATCCATATATCACCGCAGCACACAAAATTCTCAGAACCTACTTCACTAAGACATGCAAGTTCTCAATCTTCCATTATCACCGCAGCACATAACCTACTTCACTACGGATGAATATCTAAGATATTCAAACTCCACTAAAGTGCAATACTAAAGCAATTAGAGAATAAACACATACACATTACTTCATTTGATCAAAGGGAAACATAATTACCAAATCAATTACTAGTTCTATTGTTAAGAGACAAACTCAGAATAAGACATTATCCACTCTAAGTTTAAAAATAGATATCAAGAGCTACTTTAGATTTAAATAAATATTTTGATATAATGTCATGTAACTCATAAATCATGGATGATGAACTAGACTAGGGGTCAATTTTTATTTAAATGGTTTCAAAAATCCTTAATGGAAAAATTTGTCTAATAAAAAGCAACACCTCATTTATACACCATTAACACACCAAAATCCAGTAACAAAATACAACAATCCAATCAAATAAGTGATTTATTTCATGGTGGAAACTTGGCAATTATCTGTTTTAGTTCAATAAAATAAGAGAGCTATCAAGAAAGAGCTAGGGAATTTACAGATGAACAATAAAATAAGACAGCTATCAAGAAAATCTAAGACCATAACATCACCAAACTAAAGTCCAACACCACTGAAAGAAATACATGTTGCCGCTGTGAAGTTGAGAACCCCACTAGCCAGCCCCGCGCCCAGCCACCGTCCCTGCCGAGCCCCTCCCTGCACTGTCAACCTAGACCCAGCCCAACCCGAACCCCTCCATGCGCCGTCGACCACTAGCCAGCCCAGCCTAGTCGTCGTCCCTGCCGAGCCCCTCCTTGCACCGTCGACCCAGACCCAGCCCGGCCCAACCCAAACCCCTCCCTGCACCATTGACCACCAACAAGCCCAGCCCAGCCGTCATCCCTGCCGAGCCCCTCCCTGCACTGTTAACCCAGACCCAGCCCAGCCTAACCCAAACCCCTCCCTGTGCAGTCGACCACCAAACAGCCTAGCCCAGCCGTCGTCCCTGCCGAGCCCTTCCCTACCCGACCCCTCCCTACACTGTCGACCCAGCCCATCCCAACCCAAACCCCTCCCTGTGTCATCGACCACCAACCAGCCCAGCCCAGCCGTAGTCGCTGCCGAGCCCCTCCCTGCACCGTCGACCCGAGCCCCCTAGCCACCCTACCGAGTGTCACGGGCCGGCTATTTGGGTACTCCAACTAGACAGAACGTGCGGCACTTGCAGACTCTTCAAGCTAGCAAATCAGCCTACAAAACACACCTACAGGCAAACAAACTCAGTGCTTAGCCACATATACATCTCGGACATGCAACGGGAAATAACGAAGTATGAGCAAGCACAAAGCAAGTCATTCCTAGGAACATCAACACAACACAAAGCACACAACAAGGCAAGTGGCACGCAATGGCCCAACGAAGATAACAAACACGTAACACATAGGCAACAAGGAAGCACACGGGGGCAAGTATGGATAAATATTGTTTTATTAATATACAGCCTTGATAGGGCAACGGAGTACATAGCTTTGGCCCCTATCTGCTGATGGCCATGGTGCTTCCCTAAGTCACCAGGTCACCTCCCCCTAAGTAGCCTTCTAGGGAAATAAGGTCTTCCCAAGAACATATTTGATTTTTGTCTGGGAGACATATGCCTAATTACAAAACTGCCACTACCCTATCCCATGAGGTTTCTTGGTGCAAGACTTGACAAATGATCAAGCTCCAAGGCATGCTCACTTACAAAATGGCCCCATGTGGGTGTGCCAAAGGGGCAGCACGCCACACTCTCCCCCACTCAATCCTTCAGCATCCTCGACGAAGTAGCTTGTAGATCTTCAATCTTCTACATGAGCTTCTTCAAGTCTTCCTCCCTCTCCCAGCTGATCTAGTCATCTTCGAGCCCCTTCCATTTTACCAGATACCCTTTATGCTTTTTACGGTCAGTGGTGACCGTCCTTTCCGACAGGATTTCTTCAGGTTGACGCTTGCTCCTTCGCTGAACGATGACTCCTCCTCTGGTTGACTGGTTGCACTCTGGATTTGCTGGATCTTCATGATAGGGCTTCAAGTTGCTGACGTGAAGGACCGGGTGTATCTTCATCCAAGATGGTAGGTCGACTTTGTAGGAAGTTAGGCCAACTTTTGAGATGATTAAGACCAGACCCTCGTACTTGCGAACGAGTCTGATGTCTTTGTCCCCTCAGAATCTCAACTGTTCGGGCCTCAGCTTGATTAACACTAAGTCACCTGCTTTGAACTCCAGTGGTCTGCGCTTCTGATCTGCCCACTTCTTCATTCTTCTTGATGTTTTTTTTTCTAAATAAGCTCAGGCAATCTCTGTCGTTTTCTTCCAGTCTTTTGTGAAGTGAAAGGCTCGCGGGTTCTGACCGCGATATTCGTCCACTGTGTGGGGCAACAGTGGTTGCTGTCCATTAACAACTTCAAAAGGGCTCTTATTAGATGAAGAACTCTTTTGAGAGTTGAAGCAAAATTGAGCTACATCGAGTAGTTGCAACCAATTCTTCTGATTGGCATTGACAAAGTGGCGCAAGTACTCCTCTAACATCCCGTTAAATCTTTTTGTCTCCCATCTTTCTGCGGATGGTAGCTCGAGGAAATGTTCAGTTGTGACCCCAAGAGATTGAATAGTTTGGACCAAAAGGTCCCGGTGAATCTTCCATCTCAGTCACTAACAATGTTCTAGGGCACTCCCCAATATTTGAACAATATCCTTGAAAAATTGTCTGGCTGTCTCTTCTGCCGAACAGTACTTCGACACTGGGATGAATGTTGCGTACTTCGAGAATCTGTCCACGACCACCAAGATCGCACTTAAATCCCCTATCTTCGGAAGACTGGCGATAAAGTCAAGTGACACACTCTCCCATGGTCGGCTTGGGACTCGCAAGGGCTCCAACAACCCAGGTGTCTTGTTCCTATCGACCTTGTCTTGCTGGTAGACGAGACAGGTCTTGGTGTACTCCACTACATCATCTCGCATTTGTGGCCAGTAGTACCCCTGCTTCAAGAGTGCGTGGGTTCTTTGCCACCCTGGATGACCTGCCCACAGGGTTTCATGACACTCGCTTAGTAATGTCCTTCGCAAATCTCTAGCTTTCGGAACATACAAGCACCCCCCTTTAGCCCACAGAAGATCATCCTCCACCCAGAACTGGCGAGTCTTGCCTTCTTTTACGAGCTTCAGGATGGTTCTGACAACCGGGTCTTTCTTCAAGTTTTCTTTGATGCGCTCCTTGAGTGGAGTGTTCACCACGCTAGCCGCCAAACTAGCCAAGATCTTTAGAGTCGCCAACTCCGCTTTGCGACTCAAGGCGTCAGCTGCCTAGTTCAAGCGTCTTGCCTTGTGCTCAAAACGGAAGTCAAATTTCACCACGAACTCCTGCCATCGAGCCTGCTTAGGGGTCAGTTTCGGTTGAGCAAGGAAATGACTAACAGCTGCATTATCCGTCTTCACCATGAACTTTGACCCCAGCAAGTAATGCCTTCACACTCACAAGCAATGTATAACTGCGAGGAGCTCCTTCTCCTGGGCAGTATACCTCCTCTCAGCTTCAGACAACTTGCGGCTCTCATATGCGACCGGGTGGTCTTCTTGTACTAGTACCCCTCCCAAAGCATAATCTGAGGCATCTGTCTGTACTTCGAACGGCTTGCTAATAGTTGGCAAGGCAAGAACAGGATCCTTCATCATGGCTTCCTTCAAACTCTTGAATGCTTCATCACACTTGTCAGTCCACGCCTAAGTCACACCCTTTTTCAAAAGCTCGGTCAAGGGTGTCGCCCTTCTTGAGTAGCCGTCCACAAATCATCTATTGTAGTTGGCTAGACCCAAGAAGGAGCGGAGTTCTTTCATGTTTGTGGGGGCTTTCCACTCTTGGATTGCCTTCACCTTCTCCAAATCCATACGAATTCAGCCACATTCCACAACGTGGCCTAAGAACTTGATGCTCTCCTGTGCAAACGAGCATTTCTCGTGCTTCACGTATAGCTGGTTCTCTCTCAACTTCTGAAACACTTGAGCCAACTGTTCTTGATGCTCTTTAATCGTGGCGCTATAAACCACGATATCATCCAATTACACCACCACGAACTTATCCAGATACTCGTGGAATACTTGGTTCATCAGTGTACAGAAAGTAGCAGGTGCATTTGTCAACCCAAACGGCATTACTCGAAATTCAAATGCTTCGTATCGAGTAACACACGTTGACTTTGGTTCATCCCCATCTGCAATCCTCATCTGATAGTAGCCCGATCTCAAGTCCAACTTTGTGAAGTATTTGGCTCCACTTAGCTGGTCGAACAAATCAGCGATCAGAGGGATGGGGTAGGTGTTGCAAACTGTCACCTTGTTGAGAGCCCTATAGTCAATGCACAGTCTCAAGCTCCCATCGTGCTTCTTCTGGAATAGCACAGGGGTGCCAAATGGCACCTTCAACGGTCTAATGAAGCCTGCCTCCAATAACTCTTTTAATTGTTTCCTCAACTCTTCTAGCTCAGGGGGTGCCATTCTGTATGGCGCTTTTGTTGGGGGTTTCGCTCCGGGCACCAGCTCTATCTGGTGATCAATCCTCCTCTTTGGTGGTAAGGCTTTGGGGAGTTTATCTGGCATCACGTCCCCATACATCCTTAAGACCCTCATATTTTTTAGTGGAACAATCTCTTCCACTACTTCTTCAAACACGGTGGGTACAGCTACATAAGTGGGCTCCTGCTTCTTCACACCCTTCTTGAACTGTAAAGCTGATAGAAGCTTCACACCAGGGGTGGTTTCACCTTTCCAAGCACCATTGAAGGAGTCTCTCCCATTATGAGTAAGCTTCCAGTGGTAGGAATTGGAATGGCACCTTTCTCGGTTAGAAAGTCCATTCCCAAAACTACATCGAAGTCATCCATATGGACGACCACTAAGTCAATCTGCCCCTCCCACGTATCGATTCTCACTTTTACCCCTTTAGCCATGCCAGTTGTGGCCAAGGCCTTGGAGTTAACCACTTTCATGCGGCTTGCATCTTTCTCCAGCTTCAGTCTCAGTCGCATTGCTTCAAGTTCAGAGATGAAGTTGTAGGTGGCACCAGTATCAATCAACACGCTTTTGGCGGGCTTGCCATTGATAGTGGCATCCACGAACATTTGTCCCTTCCCCAGGGTCTTCTTCCCTTTCTCGCCATGTTTCTTGAGAGCATTCAACAGGCGGACAGGGCCCATGTGCGCGTACTCTTCGTCTTCCTCTTCTCCTTCGCCCTGTTGTTCTTGGCCAATGAGGGCATTCAGCTTGCCCCTGTAAGGGCAAACTGCCGACTTATGTGGGCCTTTGCATAGCCAACAAGCTAGCGACTTCTTCCCTACAGCAGCATCTGTCCCACTGGAAGAATTGGACTCAGCTGTCCTCTTTTCTCCCCCACTCTTGCCCTGCCAGGACTTCCCAGACTTCTTACTCCCAGCGCTACTTGAGTTTGTTGGAGGAGTAGCCCTTTTCGGCAGGCTGCTCTTCGGAGTGTAATCTGTTAAGCGTTCAGCAGTAGCTTGAGCATTGGCAAGATCAGACACACGCTGTCTTTGAAGTTCTTGTTTGGCCCACGGTTTCAATCCCTCGAGGAAGCAGAAGAGCCTGTCTACTTCAGACATGTCCTTTATATCGAGCATTAGTCTCGAAAATCTCTTCACATATTCTCGGACTTTCTCGACTTGTTTGAGCTCTCTCAACTGGCGTCGATCTATGTAAGTGACATTTTCTGGCAGAAATTGCGTCTTTAATTCTCTCTTCAAGTCTGCCCAAGATGTGATGGTGCACCTACCATTCTCTATGTCATCATGCTTGGTCCTCCACCACACCTTGGCATCCCCTGACAAGTACATGGTAGCCATGGCGACCTTTCTGTCTTCCGAATCGGCCCGCACGACTCTAAAATAATGTTCCATGTCGAAGAGGAAATTCTCCAAATCCTTTGCGTCTCTGGCCCCGTTATAGGGCCTCGGCATGGGTACTTTAGCTCGGCCATACTCCACACCTATCGGCCCTGTTGCAGGGGTATTCCCAACCGCTCGCATGGTCAGGTTTACCTTGGCAGTAGGCTCAGCCATTTCTTCTCTGAGCACGCCAACTGCCTCCCTGCAGTCTTCCGTAGTGTCATTTATGGAAACTTCTTGTTCCTTCAGCATGCGCTCCACTGCCGCAATGCGCTCTTCCCATCGAGGGGAAACAGAAGTACCTGTTGGAGTGTTTCTTTTCTCCAACGCGATTATTCTGGATAGGAGAACATCATTTTCCTTTTCCAGCGCAGCTATGCGATTGTTTGCATCAGAAGATCCCGAGTTATGACTTATAGAGGAAAGATCCCTGACCCTTTCGTCCAGGCCATCTAGTATCCCCAACCGCTTCTCAAGAGCTTTGATCCTCTGAGTGTTGCTCACCATAGTGTGTTTTGCCAAGCTCTTTCTAACTTGGCTCTGATATCAACTGTCACGGGCTGGCTATTTGGGTACTCCAACTAGACGGAACGTGCGGCACTCGCAGACTCTTCAAGCTAGCAAGTCAGCCTACAACACACACCTACAGGCAAACAAACTCAGTGGTTAGCCATATATACATCTCAGACATTCAATAGGCAATAATGAAGTATGAGCAAGCACAAAGCAAGTCATTCCTAGGAACGTCCTGTAACGACCCAAAATCGCTAATAAGGCTTAATGGCCTTGATTAGTGTGTCAGGAGGGCATTAATGGAATAATTGTGATTTAAATGAGTAATTATATGTTTAGTAATGTTTATATGATAATTGATTATATTATGTGGTAATGTGATATGGAATAAATATGTGATATATGTGAGAACCACATTATTATGCGGACAAGTTCGCAGAGCACGACTCGAGACGATTCTAGGGTCAGATAGCGGGAGAAGTCACAACGGAACTTAAGATATGACTTTGGATAAGTCGGGGATATTTTTAGATAGCGGGTAGTGATTTGGACTATCGGGTCATGAAAATAAATATGTGGAGATATATTTGAGGTTAGGATGTCTAGGCGGGAATATTGGGGGATTTTACCATTTTGGCCTCGGGGACGGTTCCGACACCCCGAGCCTCGGGATTAACTTAACAAGTAAGATAGACATAAGGAAGTCTTTAGAAAACATAAACCGACCTTATTTTCTCAGCCTTATCTCTCTATTCTCTCTTAAGGAAAACAAGGGGAAAACACAGAAATCTAAGGAGAATACGCTAGAATTCAGCTGGAGTTTAGAGGATTGAAGGAGGGTGATTTGGAGGCTTAGCTCAGGGATTTATCAAGAACTAAAATAGGGTTAAGGTAAGCTTTTAATTTTTCTTCTCTGTGATTAGAATTCTGGGTTTTGGTTAAGTGTTGAAGCAAATATGGTATTGATGTTTCAAGGCAGGATTAAGGAGGAAACTTGGGGACTTAGCTTGGCTTTGGGTTGGTGAAGTGATTCAACAGAAAAGGTAAGTTTCTACTCATGGTTTAGAGGTTTTAAATTGGGTTTGAATGGCTGGTTTGAGTGTCTATAGCTCTTAAGTTTGAGAAATTGAAAAGAGAAGATTAGTGTGTGTTAGGCTGTGTTTTCTGTGGAATTGTGTTGTTTAAGTCATGCTAAAGAAGTTGGGATTAATTGGTTGTGAGTTGGGGAGCTTTGGGATGGTTTAAGGTAAGGTTTGAAGCTTAGAAATGATGGGTTTTCTGGGCACAAAGGGGAGGGCCTCGGCTCTGTTCTAGAGCGATGCGGCCCTAGGATGTAAAAGGACCAAGAAGGCTCGGCCAAGGGAGGGTGCCGTGGCACCCAAAGCAAGGGCCGCGGTGCGTGTGTGGTTCAGCATGGATGTGGTTCTGTTTTGAGGCTAGGGCCGCGGCTAGGCTTCGGGGGCCGCAGCCCTTGGTTGCACACATGAGTTTTTGAGGGTTTTAGGCACGGGAAAGTGGTCTAGTGTGCTCGGGTTTGGTTTCACCACCATGCTTGGTGGAATTTGGAATCTCGGGAGTTAGTTTTGTCACTGGAAACCTATATTGGAGTATTAATGGAACCCTATACTTTGGTTGTGACTAGGTGATAAAGGCTTAGGCTCGGGAACGGATCGTGCTTGAGAGGCGTTGCTCGTAATTCAATAACTGCACAGACTAAAGGTAAGAAAACTACACCTATGTAGGTGGATAGGATGGGACTATGTGTTCCCTATATTTGAATGTATTGTTATGTGAATACGTTGGGACTAAGAGTTCCCTATAATTGTATAAATGTCATGAGGTGGTATCATGCTACAGGGACAAGAGATAAGCAGCCTAAGGGTGCCGAAATCAATATTTGCGCACATGGCGCGGCTCGGACACTGGTATCCGAGGACAGCTTATTATTCACTGAGCTCGGTTAAGCTGACCGGAGTCAGTGGGTATATCACTGAGATTTTCCTAAGCGAGCCAAAGACAATGAATTAAACAGAGGGTGCGGCCTGCGGGCGTTAACCCTAGTTATTGCTTGGTATAGGTTCTATTGTTGATTATGGTGTATGACTTGATCAGTACCTGGAGTTGAATTATTGGTTATTGGCCATTGTACTGCCTTGAATGTATTTTGTGGTGTGCTGGTAACTGATTAGTACCTTGTGATTATTTGGATTATGCCCAACAAACTGTTTAGCTGCTATAACTGTTATATTATGATGTTATGTTTTCTTGCTGGGCCTCGGCTCACGGGTGCTACGTGGTGCAGGTAATGCTAGTTGGCCATGGGTTGGAGAGCTCTGGGGGCGAGGTGTACATAGTCAGCTGCCCGGACACCGCGGTCGGGGGAAAGGTACAGGGACGGGAACTTAAACTATGAATTTTTCCATTAGAGTGGCTTGGTGGTTTAATTGTTAACAAGAATTTTATATTTATGTTATTTAAACCTTGTTTTGGGATCCTATGTATCAATCATGTGTTTTAGTAAAACTTAGTTGTTTATAACCAAAATTCTTTTTGACCTAACTTGCTTTCGTCATTAGTTACACATTTTGAGTCAAATGACTTGACTAGCAAGTCTTGCACTATTCAAACACACAGTGTAACAGTCTCGGATATCTAGGGCGTTACACGTCCACACAACACAAAGCACACAACAAGGCAAGTGGCACACAATGGCCCAACGAAGATAACAAACAAGTAACACATAGGCAGCAAGGAAGCACATAGGGGCAAATATGGATAAATATTGTTTTATTAATATATAGCCTTGATAGGGCAAGGGAGGACACAACTTTGGCCCCTATCTGCTGATGGCCATGGTGCTTCCCTAAGTCACCAGGTCACCTCCCCCTAAGGAGCCTTCTAGGGAAATAAGGTCTTCCCAGGAACATATATGATTTTTGTCTGGGAGACATATGCCTAATTACAAAACTGCCACTACCCTATCCCATGAGGTTGCTTGGTGCAAGACTTAACTAATGATCAAGCACCAAGGCATGCTCACTTACAAAATGGCCCCATGTGGGTGTGCCAAAGGGGCAGCACACCACACCGAGCCCCTCCTTTCTCTTCTTCTTCTTTTTTTTTTAGGTTAGATCTGAAAAAATAAACCCTAAACTCTACTTATTTCTAACTATTAATTAAGTGTGCATATGATAAAAATATTTGTATAGTCATTTATTTACCAATGAGATATGTTGGTGCAATGGTAAACCCTTAACTTAAAGAGTAGGGGTTCGAAACTTGGCAACACCATATATATTGTTTTTTAAAAAAAAAAACAAAATAAAACTTTTAGGACACGCATCAGTTTTTAGGACTCGCTCCACGAGTCCTAAAAAGTCCAAAAGGTGTTTATTAAAAAAACAAAACAAATCTTTTAAGGCATGCATCAATTTTTAGGACTCGTGGAGAATGTTTTTAGGATTCGCAACGCGAGACCTAAAAAGCCCAATAGGTGTTTATTAAAAAAAAAAAAGTCTTTTAGGACACGCATCAATTTTTAGAATGTTTTTAGGACTCACAACGCGAGTCCTAAAAAGTCCAAGATGTGTATATTATAAAAAAAACAAATCAAAATTTTAGGACACACATGAGTTTTTAGGACTCGCTCCGCGAGCCCTAAAAGAAATTCTTTTAGGGCGAGTCCTAAAAAGTCCGGGAGTTTTTTTAGGACTCGCATCTAGGTGAGTGCCCTAAATAAAAGGTCATAAAAGGGTGTTTTTGTAGTAGTGATCGTATCGGACTTGAGGAAGTGAGATGGGTCTAACACATACTTTCATATTGTCGAGATGTGGAACACATTGTGGCTATCTGCTAGAGCTGGCGGTAGGGCTAATCTATATGCAACTGCTCCCACTTTGTCCAATATCTCAAAAGGACCTATAAACTGGGGACTAAGCTTGCCTTTCTTCCTAAACCGCTTCACACCTTTCATGGGAGATATCCTTAGGAAGACTTGATCTCTGACCTTGAATTTCACATCACGCCGCTTGGCATCCGCATATTTAACGAGTTTCCTAATACGCAGCGGAATGGTGGTGTGGTTGGCCCAGTGTACAACAAAATTTTTGTAACATATTTAAACTACCTTTAAATATGCGGATCCATTAATATACATACATTAATCATAAGCAAGATAATAATAGAAATCATACCTCTTGAAGCCTATCAAGTGTCCTTGCTATCTTTTCGTATTTAGAACGATCTTCCTATCCAAGCCGCTCCCACGTACTCACACCAAGATCTTCCAAAGCATTCTCTACACCTCAAGAAATGTGTGGGCACTTAGAGAATGAAGGATAGTTTATTTGTGATTCTACTTGATGTACTCAACTCATGAGATCAAGAGAATAGGCCTGAGAATTGGTTCTTTATTTTCAGGGAGAGAAAACTATCGTTCTATTTTTCACAAAGCGAATGTACAGAGTTGTCTTACATCCTCTTATCTGAATAATTTTCTGATCAGTCATACTTAACAGAAAATATTCAAAATTTAAAAATAAATCAGTAACTATTTTACAATTTACTTTTTAATTAATTAATTATCACATAATTGCATATTTGGCCTGAAGAACAAATTTCTTCTTAAATATGTCTTTAAACTATTTTCCCTTCATTTCAACTCTTACCTTGAACAGTGTTGATAGAGCCGCTATGGGGACCTATAATTCCAAGCTCCAATAAATTTGAGATTATTAATTAAACCCTTTAATTAAATAATCTTAATTTATTAATATCATGATTATTCCACTATAAATATGAGACTGCACTCTTGTAATTATAGACATTTCATTTACTGAGTACTTTATATTCATAAAGCGTCCATTGATATAATCATTGCATACAACTTGACCCTCTAATAATGGTTCATAATTAATCAGGAATAAAATTACCGTTTTACCCTTTTAATTATCTCTTGTTTCCTTAAGTACCATTGACTCTACTAGTGAAGGTTAATTCATAACTAAATTATGAATTTGAGCTTAATAACCTTTCAGTCCCAAAAGTCAACCCTTAAGAGAACCATCATTCAATCTCTTGCGAGAAGGTATAGATTCCATATCTGTATACTATGTCCCCAGCCATCTATATTAATGAGTTCCCAAAACAAAAGTTTTTAGCCTGATCATTCTGTCAGACCCTAACAAGTGAATCAAAGAACTCATATAACATAAACAGGAGTTCATAGTAACTTCAGGATTAAGATCTATTTGTATATGATCATCAGTTGATATATTTGATTAATACTTCGAAACGGTATTTAACTAAGTATTAATAAACATATCTGGTCCAGTTCTATATATTCTCTAATATATAAAGCACCTCCACTGAAGTGTCCTACCGCACTAGTGATCCGGATCTAGATCACATGTATTCATAATACTAGTGGACCGTACTTGCAGTAATTAATCTAAAGATTCCATAACTTTATTTTACTGCGAACTATTCAAGTTCATTTATCTCAGACACAATCCTCTCGTACCAATACGTGTTTGAGATCACATATATGAACTTAGGAATTTTCCTGATATTTACATAATATTATAATAGAATAATATAGTCTATAAAATATATGCATAACAAATTCAATTCATTTATTTATTTCATAAAAACAATGTCTACTACATATGCTTTCAGGGCACATTTCCAACAGTACTGTGTGCTTCTTCTAAGATCTTCATCTTAACCCCTTTATCATTTGGCACGCATACGCGATCCATATATCTCAATAACCCCTGCTCTGATATCGAGAAATCTATGGCCTTACCTTCTCTAATTGCATCCATATGTGCTACTAATGTGTCATCATGCCTTTGTCCAATCCGTATTTCTTCTAACAGACTTAACTGAATAGAAACGTTAGCCAGCTTACCGATGACTACTTCTATTCCGGCATTATTCAGCTCCTACTATAGCAGCTTTTCTATTCCGGCTAGTGCTGCTAGACTCCCATAACTTTTCGTACTTAGCGCATCAGCAACTACGTTTGCCTTTCCCGAGTGGTATAGGATTTCGCAGTCATAATCCTTCACTTGTTCCAACCACCTATGTTGCCTCATGTTAAGCTCCTTTTGAGTGAAGAAATACTTTAAGCTTTTGTGGTCTGTATAAATCTCACACCGTTCTCCATAAAGATAGTGGCGCCAGATTTTTACCGCATAGACCACCGCTGCCAACTCAATATCATGTGTTGGATAGTGTTGCTCGCATTCCTTTAGCTGCCTTGAGGCGTAGGCTATCACCTTGTCATTCAGCATCAGTACACAACCTAACCCTTGCTTCGACGCATCACAGTAGACTACAAACCTGTCATTGGGTATCGGTACACAAAGTACTGGTGCTGAGCATAGCTTATCCTTAAGCAACTGGAAGCTCTCTTCACACCTATCAGTCTAGTTGAACCTTTGTTGTTTCTGGGTGAGGTTGGTAGTAAGCGGAGTGGCTATCTTAGAAAAGCCCTCTATAAACCTCCAATAATAACTTGCTAATCCCAGAAAGCTTCTTACCTCTATTGCGTTCTTTGGTCTTGGCCAATCTTTCACAGCCTCTACCTTTGATGGGTCTACTGTAACTTCATCCTTGGATACAATGTGCCCGAGGAATGCTACTTGCGAAAGACAAAATTCGCACTTCTTGAACTTGGCATAAAGGTGATGCTCCTTTAGTCGTACATGATCAACCTTAAATGTTCCTCGTGCTCGACTTTGTCCTTTTAGTACACCAAGATATTGTCGATGAACACTATGATGAATTTATCCAAGTAGTCCTTGAAGACCCTATTAAATCCATAAACGCGACTGGAGAGTTGGTAAGATTGAAAGACATAACTAAAAACTTGTAATGGCCATAACAAGTTCTAAAAGCTGTCTTAGAAATATCCTCTTCCCGTACCTTGAGCTGATGATACCCAGACCGTAAATCGATCTTTGAGAACACGGTCGCTCCTCGGAGTTGATCAAACAAGTCGTCAATCCGGGGTAGCGGGTACTTATTCTTAATCATCACCTTATTCAGCTCGCGGTAATCTATGCACATCCGCATGCTTTCGTCCTTTTTTTTTCACAAATAGAACTGGTGCTCCCCATGGAAAATGGCTTGGTCTAATGAAACCCAAATCTAGGAGTTCTTATAGACGAGTCTTTAACTCCTTGAGTTTGGTAGGTGCCATTCGGTATGGTGCCTTGGAGATAGGCTCAGTGCCTGGTACTAATTCGATTGTGAAGTCAATTTCTCGAGTTGGCAGTATCCCTGGTAAGTCGTCAGGAAATACTTATGGAAATTCCTTTACAATGTGAACGTCTCCAACCTTTAGTGGTGTTTCCTGTACCCCATCCGTAACGCTGGCTAAGAATGCTTGACATCCTTTTTCTATCATCCTCTGAGCTTTGAGATATGATATAAGCGGTGTGCGTAGTCCTGAAACTTGTCCCATAAAGCATAATCTCTGGCTGTCAGGAGTCTCGAATATCACTTGCTTACGTCTGCAGTTGATGGTTGTGCCATGCCTTGCTAGCCAGTCCATGCTTAGTATCACGTCGAAGTCTTTGATCTCCAGTTCTATCAGCTCTCCTTCTAGTTCTACGTCCTCAATCTTGATCGGTACGCCTCGTACTATCTGTGATGATAGGACTACTTCGCACGAAGGCAACTATGTCACAAACCTAGTTCTACAAGGTTTGTCTAATTTCTCTATCATTCCTAACGAGATATACGAGTATGTTGTTCCTGAATCATACAATACTAGAACATATACTATCAGGGATAGGAATCTGACCTGTAATTGCTTTGTTACTAGCATGGGCTCCTCCCTGGGTCAAGGCAAAGACTTTGTTCTGGAACCATCGTATTATCCCTCTTCTCCTTTTGCTTGAGCTGGGGACATTCCCTTTTTTGATGACTTTCCTAGCCACAATTGTAGCATTCCTTGGTATTTGCACGATACTCCCCAAGATGTTTCTTTCGTCATTTGGAGCACTGCGGGTATTCTACATAACCTGACCTATCACTTACTCGTAATCTTTTGTCACCATTGGCCTGCTTACTATCGGGATGCTTTCTCTACTGCCTATTATTGTTGCTATGCTGTGGCTGCGGATGAGTCTGTTGTCGTTGTTGTCATAGCTAGAAAACTTCTACAGTGATGTCAACCAGTGGCGGCGACGGTACACTTTGAGTAACAGCAGTAGTGGTAGCACGCGCTTCTTTTCTGCGAACTGGAGGGGCTTCATTAGTCTCATGAGCGGTGCTGGAGGCTTTAGCGTTTATGCGCGCTGACCTTCTAAGCGACATCTTCTGCAAAGGTCTAATAGTCGAGAAAGCATATTAGAACTTACCCTAATAGGCTCTAAGGCAAAAACTTAATCTAAGGAAACATAACTCAGACCTATTAATTTATGATTTCCTATGAAAAGAATTATATAAGCCTTCTTTTAATTAGGGTGTGTATCTATACTTAGAAAAATAAGCCATCTTTATAATTTACTAAGTTTGTTTCTAATCATCCTATATGACTTAATTCTCAGGCTTGAAACTCGTCGTTGTTCCAAAGTTAACCATATTGAGGGAGGGCTGGGATCAGTAAAGTCGTTCCCACTACTATGGCCCCCAAACTCTCAATATAGAACCCGGTTCATTGATTCGTATCCACCCTCACCGAACTTGGTCATTATTTATTAAATTTATTATTTATTATGATTGCAAAAGAAATATCATACGCATACATGTCATCAAAATAACATTGATATTTATTTGGTTGAGCCTGTGTATCAAGGAGAAATTCATGCGAATGAACTGTTTCTCTGATACCAACTGTGATGACCCAACTAATTCTAAGCCCTTGGACCCTTAAAACTACTAGACTTAGCAACTATTTTTGAGAAAACATACATATGAAATATTCACAACTTTATTAAAAACTCCAAAGTAAATATTGAGATACATAAATGCGAGGTATGAGATCCCATTGTTTTAAAATAAAACATAACTTTAAACTAAAGGAAATTTTTTACAAAGCTAAACGCGGAAAAATACATAATTTAAAGAGACTAAAAATAACATTGTCCTCGAATCGTTCACGCAGTCCATTGAATCCCTTCATCCTTAATACACAAACCAAGCTGCCAAGAATCCTTCCGTCGCCATAACTATTTCCCTGCATACATAAAAATAAAGGATTGAGCCTAATGCCCAGCAAGGGAAATCTATTAGCACATATACCATAAAACATAAACATATGACTATAAAACATTCATTATAATGGCCATCATACCTCTTGGGGCTTGCTAGCTAGGCAATCATATGCCCATAAATTTACGGGGCTTAGTTATCTAAACAAGTCATATATATTTATGGGGCTCGTTATCTAAACAATTATATGCCCAAGGAATAAATTATTGGGACTTGTTATCTAAACAAGTTATATGTTTGTTATCTAAACAAATTATGTGATTGTTATCTAAATAATCTATATGCTAAAAAAAACTAAAACATATCATATGTAAATCATAGCACATATCAAAACATAAAAGAATACAAAATCTATCGTATTTTCCTTACCAATACCGGGATTTATGAGAACAATGACGAAATTTGGAACACTCCTAAAACCAACAATAGAATGTGAGTATTTCTAAAGAAAGAGATGATAAAGAAATGAACTAAACCACCAAGAAGAAACTTACCGAAAAGAAACCTTAAGTTCAAAGAACTTAAATACCTAACCAAGAATGGAAAACAACGAGTTAGGATTTGAGTAAAGAAAAGTAAAGGAAACTAAGGAACCATACATAAATGAAATTAAGATTAGGAATACCTTTGAATATACTCGCACCGACTACACCTTGATATTGAAAAAACACTATAAATCTCACTTCCCAAGTGTTTATAAAGCTTAAGATGATAAAGCTTTTATCACAACTCAAGTGTTTATCACTCTATAGTAACCCTAGCAGCTTGAAGGCTCTGAACACAGCTTGAAGAATGAGAAAAATGGCTAGGTACTAGGTCCTATTTATAGAGTTCAAGGAGTGAACTATATCCTTTTAGCTTGAATAAAAATTGTGAGTAGTAATTGAAAAATATTTGAATATTCGTTCAACAGTTGTTGAAGACTCAGTTAAAACATTCAGAGGCTAGTCAAGAGGTTAAGGAATGAATCAAGCTCGGTTTCAACAATGTTTGAAATTATGGCCCTAGGGCCAATATATCGCCTTTCATAGGTGATATATCGCCTGGCCCTATGTCTCGAGTGCTCGTTGTTTCGTTTGTGCGAAGTTGATGTGTTTTTCGTATTCCCCGCGTGGCGATACATTGGCTCCTATGCTGCGATATATCGGCATACTTGAATATATGAAACGCGTAACTGCACTTTTCAGCATAATTTGAATTGATTAATCATGTTTGACTAAGTAATGCAAGATTCCAGCAAGTTCTAGAAGGGTCTAGAGCTTTCTTGAACTTTCTTTTATTTAAACTATAATTAAATCCTTAAATAAACATGCACACGACAAGTGTCATGATCTTATTAATTCTATCTAAACCTTATAGTATAATAAATGACATTTTTACAATCAAACCTTATGTTATAATTAATATTCTTAAACTATAGGTTAAACTTATAAAATCTATAAGTGCTGCTACGAGTGTTCAACTATGTCCCGAATTGAACCAAAATCCACACTAACTATCATATTATAACTACTACTAACTAATACTACTACTATCTAACTAGCTAGGTAAAGTTATGGGACTCTACATGATGACAAGAAAGCACGAAGCACCGACTACAAATGAGACGACAGACAACCACATGCGAATGGAATGGACTAGATGAGCACAATAACAGATCGATACCTGTGGAGAAATCACTACGTAAAGTACAACATGACAACTTACAACATGTCAAGATCGATACAACTACATGAAGGTACTCAACATTTGGGGCGCCATTTCCAACTGGCATGAACATATGGAAGGATTGCATAAAGATTTCACTATAGATGAGAAAGACATGAGTAGCACATAACCATGAAGAGCAAACAAGGATAAATAAGTGTAAGGAATGGATATAGGGACAATGGATAAAGAATTTGAAGGGGCGAAGTTATGGATTAAGACACGGTGATGACAAGTGTTTGGAAATCTGAGGTAGTAGGAATATGTCCGACTATGATAAGGAGAAAGATGTTAGTAAACCATGATGTAGGAAGGAATATATTTTGGAAATAGTTTATACTTGGATAGTATGGAATTATAAGACATATTATTTGGACGAAGATGTCAGTAGTTTTATGGATATGATGGATGGTATTTTCAACGCATAGAGATATCTAGATCACTTCAAAAATGGAAACCCAATGTGAGGAAACTTGAATATGAAGTAACATGTAGTGATGTTACAACTTATGTAAGTATTAGAATGAGATCCAGATGGATGAGGTGTAAGGATTTTCCAAAGGATTCAAAGTAACAAGATTCATTAGTGATAAGGATGGATGGATTTATGGATTAACATGGTTAATTTTCTGTAAAAAGATAATTGTGATGGTTGATCTCAAAATTGAAAACATTAGAAAAATGATTTAAGTCGTAAGGGTTGTAGATTTGGATGTATCTGTAAAAGATCTAATACTTTCTTCATGATTTGAGAAGAATTTTCAGAGTAAGTTGATATAAAGATAAATGGTGGCTTAGACTCTCATTCTCAGATGGAAATAATAGTGAATGATAGACCCGCATTCAAAGAAACACAATGTGAAGTAATTTATTGTATTGTATCATGCTATGGCATATTTCTTAATGAGTTTATGTTACTGTTATAGCTACCAAGTGCCAAATTTTGGATAGCACCTTAAGTGTTGGGGTAAAAAGGAGGATATTACCCACTTGTTCAATAGGACACATCATAAATAAGGAATTCAGAAGAGTCAAAAGTGAATGACTACTTTTGAGGGTTAGTGGAAAAGCCAACCACATGGACTAAGTATTTGGATGTGAATAGATGAATTGTGAGATTGAAAGATTGATAGCAGAAAGCCTGTATAAGGAAGGGCTAATAGAAAAAATGAGTATGACATTATGAGCCTTAAGTGTTATTGAAAAGAATAAGTCAACATCTGACTTTAGAAGGCGCTCAAAATGGAATTTATAGGAACATGTGTCTGATTTTTATTCTTTGTTGCATGATTGAATCAACAAGGGAAGAGGATTTAAGAGTACATATGTTGCAAGCCAATAAGAATTCTAAACGAAGAAGCATAATATGAAGTATGTACATATATTCTATGGATACTAAGGAACTGTGGAGAAAGCTACCTGGAATATGAAAAAATCGAATATATAGAAATAATTATGGACTATGAAGTAGAACTGGTATAGATGGATTACTATTAGAATGAATAGAAAGTGGAAAAGAGTTGAAGATAAAAGAAGGGTAAAAGTGGTCAGAATTTGATCAAAGGGTGGAATGAATATGAAAATGGATACAACTATATGTTTTTTATTGGATATGGCTATAGTGCTTAGCCAAGATGCTTCATGATGATCATAAGACGAGGGTGACAAGAAAATGTTGAACTATTAATAACTTTCGAGGAGGAGAGAACCTTCATGGTATGGTACAATGAATTTCGATGACGAAATTCCTTTTAAGGAGGGGATAGTTGTAATATCAGTCTTTTCGTTTCATGGGTATTTTGTTAATTTAATACTCTTGAGGGGTATTTTTGTTATTTTGTGAAATTACATGTTATGTTATTATATGAATATGTTTATGTGATATTAATATATGGGTAAGATATTTTATGTTGGAATATACTGAGGGTGCTCGGGATATCTGTTAAAGTGACGAATCACAGTTTCCTTCAAGTGTTAAGGGCTTTATTGTCAATAATTGTTGAATGATGGGTCATCATGGAATAAGGCTAACTTATGGAGAATAATTTAATTATGGATTATGAAAACTAATAGTTTATTGGGGAATTACTAAAAAGGGTTTAATGAAATTGTTAGAATGACTTAGATCAAGGGTAGGATGGTAATTGGCGATAGTGAGTTATTATAGATAGAAAGTGAGAGATTATGGTTAGGGTTAGACTCACAATTTGAATTTGGTGGCTGCTTTGCACATGATCAAATGAGAGAACCCTCTCTCTCACTCTCTTGCTAGACTATGGTAAAAGATCTAAGGAAGAAGAAGGATGAGGATCTCTTCATATACATATGGATCACTAGAAAATCGTGTGGGGGATCTCTTAGGATGCTTTGGGAGGAAATTTTCGTGGCTTAGGTTGCTCTGCATGATCTTGGTAAGAACATCTCACACTTTAAAGTTTCTTTGATAGTTCTTGAAGCTTTGAGTTATGTTAATAGTGGATTTGATTAGAAAGCATGATAGGTTGGGATGATTTGTTTTATATGCATGTTAGAGACTAGGTTGTTGATGTATAATGGTTAGAAACATGCTAGGGTTGAATTTATTAAGTTATGATTTCTAGTCTTGAAGATTGGAAAGATAGCTTGGAGAAGAGGAAGTTTTGTTTGAAGAGATTGTTAGAGTTATGGAGTTAGGGGATGCTCATGAATTTTGGTATTATATTAATATCTAAGAATTGTATGATGATATATAGGGATTCAAGATGAGAAAAATGCAACCAGAATCGTTCAAATTAGATTTAAATTGAGAGAGTTATGACTATTTGAAGAAAACTTGCGATCTGGGTTCTCCGTCGGGCGCGACCAACTACATGCCCATAAATCATGTCTTTTTTCCACATTTTGATAGTTTTGGTTGGGTATTTGATGGTATAGTTTAATGGTATTCTGTTTGGGGATTTTAGGACTTTCTTAAGGACACTTTAAGAGTGATTGGGTCTTAGAAAGTGTAAGATTGGTTCATGATATTTGGTTAAGTTATGGGTCTCTAAATGATATATGTTGTAAGTTTTGGATTTAGGACTCAGCAAGGCACTTGAAGAGAGGTGATTGCATCGCTGCTTGACCTGTGGTAAGAAGAGTGGTCACTGTAACGTAGGTTGTGCATTTGAGTGCACAAGTGTTATGTATGTGTGATCTAATGGTTATGATTATTCATATTATTTTTATGACTATGCTTTGTCATATATGTTATGAGGGTTACGATTATTGCATGCTTGTGTGTATTGATGCATGTTCACGTTGACTTTATAAGATTTGATTATATTATGCTTTGAGTATGTTATGATGAATATAACATATGTGGAAAGAGCAAGGGAATACATATTCTTTTAACTTTGTATGTGGTAAGAACCAATGGATTGTTGCAAGGGCATTGGGTTGTTGCAAGGGTAGTGGGTCGTTGCAAGGGAGGTATGTTTGTGGTTATAATGGCCATAATGATATTGATAAATGGTCAGAATGATACCAGTAATGCACATTATGATTTTATTATGTTACGCTGTGATATGCTATAATATGTTATGCTATATTATGACTCTTTTATGATATGTTATGACTTTAGATGTGATAGTTGGGCTAGTATATATTTTATCACTGGGCTTTGGGATTGTGACCTATAGAGCTCTTCTTGTTGAGTATTACCTCACTGGTACTCTGTGTTGCAAGTGCTATGCTAGTTTTGTTTCGTCGTGACAGGTGAAATCCAATCCAGAAAGGAAATGTATATCTTGAAAGCCTCTCAACCTTGTTACGATCAAAGGGACGTAAACGCCAAAGTTTTATTTAACATTCTTTTTATTCATATGGTTTTAAATATATTTTATTATGAATGGAGATCGAAGATAGTTTTGTTTGGTTACTTGCATTTAAGATAAATAATTTATTTTAAATTACGGATATCTGAATGCTACATATTTTTAATAAGAATGCTTTTTACAAAGTTTTATGCACTCTTTAGTCTATCATTTGGTTTTGAAGCTTTAAAATGATTTGAAATGACTAGTACCCTAATGAGGTCTCGGGGTTAGGATTTTGGGGCGTTACACTTCTAATCACATTAATTTTATTTTCCAACTTCAACTTCAACTTAGATTGAAAATCAACTTAAACTTTATAGATTTTAAACATGCTAAAGGCCTTATCCTTATTCTTAAGCAAGTACACATATGTGAATTTAGAATAATTATCTATAAAGGTAATAAAATACTGATGTACACCTCTAGTAATTATTCAATTCAATTAACATAAATCACTATGTATCAAATCTAACAAGTTAGTTTTCTTTTCAACACTTAGAAAATGTTTCTTTACCATCATAGATTTAACACATAATTCACATTTATCATGCTCAACATCATTGCATACAATTAAACTACATGTGATAACTCTTTTAATTATAATATATCCTATATGAGCAAGTCTACTATGCCACAAAGTAATATAATCAAAGCGAAGTATATAGGAGGAAGAAGATCATGCATTATTATCAAAACAATTATCTTTGGTATGCAATTTGATAATTCCATAACAAATATACCTTTTCCCCACAAAGTAGTTCCCTTTGGATAGAATTAGCTTGCCAGACTCAAACATCACTTTGATGCCTGGTTTGCTCAACAAATGCCCACTTACAAGATTCCTACTCATATCCAGAACATAAATCACATTGGTCAGTAGAACCTTATTTCTGGATGTGAAGTAAAGAGCAACATTCCCCTTCCCCAACACCTTGGATCTATGCTAATTACCCATTTTGATCTCATGGCCATCTCTTGATTCTTCAAAGGTTTTGAAGACCTCTCTATCATAAGTTACATGAATGGTGGCACAAGTGTGATTCCACCATCCTTGCACTTTCTGTTGGATGGTGTTCACCTCTCTAAAGGTAGCAACCAACTGTTTTTCGGTTGTGTTGACCTTGGATCCATTGTTGTGTGACTTTGCATTCCCTATCCATGTGGCCACTCTTGCAACAAACAAATCAAGGGCCTCTCACGGCCTTGAATTGTCCTTCATTATTCGTAGGGGCTAGGTAAGTATCTTTCTTTGATTGGAGTTTCTTGTGAGTCTTCCCTTTCGATTGAGAGAGTTTCTCTATGGTGTTAGCCTTGGATGTCCCAACATTTGACTCTTTCATACACTTGTCTCTAGAACGAGACTCCTCTTCAATCATTAGGTGCTTGAAGATCACTTCCAAAGATATCTCTTCATTCTTATAGAGACTCTTCTTTCTATAGCTTCTCCAAGATGGAGGTAACTTAGCTATAATCCCTCCCATGATGAAGGGTTCCAGCGATGTTATCTTAAGAGTAGATAACTTATTCACAATTACTGGAAGCTAATGTACTTGGGGGAGTAAGGGTTTAGCATCATAGAATTTAAATTCCATGTATTGAGCTACGACGAAATTCTTCGTACCTTCTTCTTCGGTTTTGTACTTCTTCTCAAGAGCTTCCCTGATATCATTTGGCGACGTAGTGTTTGAGTAGATTGTAAAGAACCGACTAACTAAAGGTCCTCGAATCTTTAAAAACTTCTAAGACATACTACTAAAATAATAAAAAAATTTATAGAAAATAAAAAATATGGTATCCCATTGTTATTACATAAAATCATTAAAAAAAAAAAAACCTTTAATTAGATGTTCAAATACATCATGAATACATAAATAAAAGACTCAAATGTCAACGTCATCCTCCATCGATTCCATCGGTCCATTCCTTTAGTCCTCTCCCAATACACATACCAAAGCCACCTAGGATTCGTCCTGCCTTCCATGTTCATTTACTAGCACCATCTAAATAAAAAGGAATGAGCCTAATGCCCAGTAAGGATAAACTACTAAAACATAACATAAAACATAAGACGTAAAAATATAAAACATAAAAATGGACTACAATATTATTGGCCATTAACTCATTACCGTAGTATGTGATAGAAACCATCTATAGTCCTCTTGCTACTATTTAGAGGTAGGTTTAAACACAACTATAGTCTACGCTAAATGATAAAAATCTTAGGATTTTCTTATTTGCTGTCTAAGCAACCATATTTTCCAAGCGACTAAAAACATAAAAACAACATACATGCATACACAAAGCACATAGCACATAAAATCTAACTTATTTTCCTTACCAAAACTGGGGTATTGGAGACAAGTGCAGGATTGGAAACTCCTAAAACCAATCAGTAAAATAATAAGTTTCCTAAAGAAAAGAAGATGGAAAGAAGATCTAAACCATCAAGATAAGAACTTACCGAAAACCTTAAGTTTCAAGGAAAATCAAACACCTAACCAAAAGCCATTATAATGAGTTAGGATTTGAAGTAAAAGAAAAGAATAAAAGAAATAGAAATGAACTAAACCTAAGGATAAATAGTACCTTAGATAGCTTAGAACTTTGATCTACACCTCAATATCGAAATTACACTCTAGCGTACTTCCCAAGTGTTGAGAAAAGCTTAGATTTGAAAGTTTCAACCTCAAAACCCTAGTATTTCTCTCTAGAATGAAATTAGCAGCTTGGAGGCTCTGAGAAGTGTTTGAAAGATGATGCAAATGCTTGAGTGAAGGGTCCTATTTACAGAGTTCAAGGAGTAACTCCCTTAAAAATGAATAAATAAATAAATAAAATGAAGTTTTCTGCTCAACAGATGCCCAGAACTCAGTCGAAATCGTTCAAGAGAAAGTCCAAGTTGTTGAGGGCTGTTTCTAGTTCAGATTCCATGAATTTTAAAAAATGGCTGAGGGAGCTGATATATCGCCCCCTATAGGTGATATATTGCCTGCCCCATATTCCCGAGGCTCTGTGGTTTCGTTCGTGCGAAGTCGATGTGTTTTCCGTATCAACATAGGCGATATATCGGCCCCTATAACTGCAATATATCGACTTACGTTGATATATGAAACACGTTTTTGCTCACTTTCAGCACACTTCAAGTTGTTTAAACCACTTTGACTGAGTAATACGAGATCCTAACAGCTGAGGGTAGGTTCTAGACTTCCTAGGTTTGTCCTTATTAATTTATTCATCTAAAATCCTTAAATCCTTAATAAACATACGCATGACAAATGTCACATCCTTATTTATTATATCTAAACCTTAAGTTATAATAAATAATATTTCTAGGACCAGCTTCAATAATTAAACTTTATGATAAGATTAATATTTCTAAACTATAGGCTAAACTTACAAAATCCATAACTATCTCTATGAGTTTCTGAAAATTCCCAGCTTGAACCAATAACCACCAAAACTAAAATATTACAGCACAAGCTACTACTATCTAAATAAGTAAAATTCTGAGACGCTGCAATTCTCCCCTACTTAAGAGAATTTTGTCCCCGAAATTTACTTACCAAACAATTATGGATACCGTGCTCAGATGTCTTCCTCCAATTCGCACGTTACCTTCCATTTTGTACTATTACTCCTTAAGACCTTGACTATTGGAATACTCCTAGACTGTAATTCCTTTACTCCCTTCTCCAGGATGCGAACTGGTCGTTCCTCATATCTTAGGTCTTTCTAAAGTGCTAATGTATCGTACTTGAGAACGTGGGATGGCTCTGACACATATCTCCGCAGCATGGAGATGTGAAACACATTGTGGTTGTCTGCTAGAGCTGGCGGTAGGGCTAATCTATATGCTACAGGTCCCACCTTGTCCAATATCTCAAAAGGACCTATAAACTGGGGAATAAGTTTTCCTTTCATTCTGAACCGCTTCACTCCTTTCATTGGAGATATTCTTAAGAAGACTTGATCTCCGACCTTGAATTCCACATCTCGTCGCTTGGCATCCGCATATCTCTTTTGTCGACTCTGAGCACTGAGCATACATTTTCTAATCAGTTCCACTATGTCTTGAGCCTCTCTAATAGCCTTAGGTCCAAAAAGTTGTCTTTCTCCTCTCTCGTCCCAATTTAACGATGACTGACATTTCTTTCTATAAATTAGCTCATTAGGCGCCATACCGATCGTTTCCTGGTATCTATTATTGTAGGATAACTCTATAAGTGGAAAATACATACTCCATGATCCTCAAAAGTCTAGTACACAAGCGCGTAACATATCTTCTACATTTTGTATGGTACGTTCAGACTGTCCGTCGGTCTTAGGATGTAATGTCGTACTGAGACTTAGCTTGGTACCCATGGCTTGCTGCAAGCTTCCCCAAAATATAGATGTGAACATCGAACCTCTGTCAGATACTATGGTCTTAGGGATTCCATGCAGTTATACAATTTCTCAAATATAAATGTGTGCGTACTGGTAAGCAGTGTACATCGTCTTGACAGGCAGGAAGTGAGCTGACTTGGTGAGTATATCCACCATAACCCAAGCCGAGTCATGTTGCTTACTTTTTTGTGGTAATCTTGTCACGAAGTCCATAGCTATGTCTTCCTATTTCCATTTTGGTATACTAAGAGATAGTAATAAACCTGTGGGTCCCTGATAGTCTGCCTTTACTTGCTAGCATATTAGGCATTTGGACACATACTCTGCTATGTCTTTCTTCATTCCCAACCACAAATATAGTGCCTTAAGGTCGTGAGTCATCTTGGTAGGCCCCGGGTGATGTGAGTATGGGGAAGTGTATGCCTCTTCTAATATCTTCATGTTAATCTCGTGGTCATTCAGCATGCATACCCGACCCTTATATTTCAAGAACCCATGACCTGATAGAGAGAAATTCGTAGTCTTGCCTTCTTTGACTGTAGCCATATGTGATAATAGTGTGTCATCATGCCCTTGCCCTATCCGTATGTCATCTAGGAAACTTGACTGGATGGAGAAGTTAGCCAGTTGACCCATGACTATTTCTATCCCAACGTTAATCAGTTCTTGTTGTAGCGACTTTTCAATTCCGAATAATGCTGCTAGATTTCCATAACTCTTTCGACTTAACGCATCTGCAACTACATTCGCCTTTCCTGGTGGTATAGGATTTCACAGTCATAGTCTTTTACTAGTTTCAACCACCTACATTGCCTCATATTGAGCTCCTTTTGTGTGAAGAAATATTTTAAGCTCTTGTGGTTAGTTTAAATCTCACACCATAATCCATAAAGATAGTGGCACAATATTTTCAGTGTGAAGACCACCGCTTCCAACTCCATATCGTGTGTTGGATAGTGTTGCTCGTATTCCTTCAACTGTCTTGAGGCATATGCTATCACCTTGTCATTTTGGATCAGCACACAACCCAAACATTGCTTGGACGCATCACATACTACAAACTTGTCGTTGGGTGTCGGTATGCAAAGTACTGGTGCTCACAAATAGATTTGATGCCTCCCATGGCGAATGGCTCGGTCTGATGAAACCCAAGTCTAAGAGTTCTTGTAATTGTGTTTTCAACTCCATGAGTTTGGTAGGCGTCATCTGGTATGGTGCCTTTGAGATAGGTTCAATTCCTGGTACTAGTTCGATTATGAAGTCAATTTCCTGAGTAGGGGTAACCATGCTAAGTCGTCAAGAAATATCTCTGGAAATTCCTTTATAATGCGGACGTCTCCAACCTTTAATGGTGTTTCCTGTGCCACATCCATGATTCTTTCTAAGAATGCATGACATCCTTTCTTTATCATCCTTTGAGCTTTCAGAGATGAGATAAGCGGTGTTCATTGTCCTGAAACTTTTCCCATAAAACATAGTGTCTGACCCTCAGGGGTTTCGAACATCACTTGCTCACGTCGATAGTCGATGGTTTCACAATGTCTTGCCAACAAGTCCATGCCCAGTATTACGTCAATATCCTTGATTTCTAGCTCTATCAGGTCTCATTTTAGCTCAGTGCCCTCGACTATGATTGGTACTCCTCGTACTATTCGTGATGATAGAACGACTTCATCCAAAGGAAGTTCCGTAACAAACCTAGTTCTAAATCTTTCACAAAGTTTGTCTAATTTCTCTATCATCCCTAACGAGATATACGAGTGTGTTGCTTTCGAATCAAACAATACTGAACATATATTATCGAGGATAGGAAGCTGACTTGTGACCACCTTGTTACTAGTTTCAGCTTCTCCCTGGGTCAAAGCAAAGACTCTGGCTAGAACCATCTTGTTTTCCTTCTTTTCTTCTGTTTTGAGCAACGGACAATCCCTTTTCCGATGACCTTCCTGGCCACAATTGTAACAACCTTTGCTGTTTGGGCGACACTCCTTAGTATATCATTTCTGGCACTTGGAGCACTAAGGGTATTCCACATAACCTAACATGTTATTTCCATTGTTAGTCCGTACTCTTTTGTCAGCATTGGTCTGCTTATTATCAGGATGCTTTCTTTTCTGCCCATTATTGTTATGTTGGTTGTTGTTGTGGTAGTTCTTCTACTTGTTGCCGTAACCAAATAATCTCAGTGTGGTTGTCAACTGGAGGTGGTGCATTTCTATTAGCAGCAGTAATGGTAGCACACGTTCCCCTTCTTCGGACTGGAGGGGCCACGTGAGTCTTGTTGGTGGTGATGGGGGCATTGTTGTTAGTGCGTGCAAACCTTCAGAGCGACATCTTCAGCAAAGTTCTAACAGTCAAGAAAAACACGTTAGAACTTACCCTAATAGTTTCGAAGGCAAAAACTAAGTCTAAGCAAACATAACTCGGACCTATTAGTTATGATTTTTTATGAAATTTTTTGTAAGTAATCTTTTTAAATTAGTGTGTGTTTCTATACTTAGACTATTAGGCCGTCTTTATTATTTTCTAAGTTTGTTTCTAACCACCCTATACGACATAATTCTCAGGCTCGAAACATGTCGCTGTTCCAAAGTTAACAATATTGAGGGAGGGATGGGATGAGTAAAATTGTTCCCACTACTATGGCCCCCTAAACTCTCAATAAAGAACCCGGTTCATTAATTTGTATTCACCCTCATTTAACTCAGTCATTATTTATTGAATTTATTCTAAATTATTTATGTTTTCAAAAACCAAAAGAATAAATCAAATTCATACATGCCAGTCAAAAATAACAACTTTATTTATTGAATTTTTTCACTTATTACAATAATAATTCAAAATAAATAAAGAAACAATACTAATAATAACTAGTGTAAAATTTCTAAAAACCAGTATCTTCTACATCTGACCCTTCATCTAGCATATCATCAGTTATTTCCTCATAATCATCTATATCATAAGCCACAAAACTACCATGGGGAATATTCATTAGGATATTATTCTTTTGTTCATTGGTGAATTGAATCTCAAACCTATAGGTAAACCTAACTTTAAGAAAATAATATCTCATGGCTACTGCTAAATCATCTTCATCGTCTATAGTTTCCCATAATGCTTCCAAATTTGAAACTACAGAAGGCATATCTTTAAAAAGCCTAACTAATTGGACATATTGTTCCATGGCTCTCATCATAATTTGCTTTGTGATTTGAAGGTGAACTATCTCCTTTTTAAATTTGACCAATGTTTGAGTGATTATTTCTAGCACTCCTATTGTATCCCTTGGCTCTCTAACCCTTTTTAATGCCTTAATGGCACAGATATCTTGGTAAGTCATAGCTCCATTCATTTTGACTAAAAACAAAATGACTAAAACGTTAGATTTTAAGATAAACATAATATTCATAACATAAACACTTACATTGGTGGTTAGATCAGGAGCTTTTGCATGTTTATCAAGGTGAACTTCATGCATATGAACCGTTACTCTAGTACAAACTGTAAAGACCCGACTAACTAAAAGACCTCGAATCTTTAAAAGCTACTAAGACATATTGCTATATTTTGGATGTATACATAAAATAATGGAATTTATTATAAAAAAATCCAAAATACGGGCTCCCATTGTTATTACATAAAATCATAAAAAACAAAACCTTTAATTAAATGTTCAAATACTAAATGCAGAAATCATAAATACACAAATAAAATACTCAAATGTCAACGTCATCCTCGATCGATTCCATCGGTCCATTCCTTTAGTCCTCTCCCAATACACATGCCAAAGCCACATAGGATCTGTCTCGCCTTCCATGGTCATTTACTTGCACCATATAAATAAAAAGGAATGAGCCTAATGCCCAGTAACAAAAAACTACTAAAGCATAACATAAAACATAAGATGTAAAAACATAAAACATAAAAATGGACTACAATATTAATGGTCATTAACTCATTACCGTATTATGTGATGGAAACCATCTATAGTCCTCTTGCTACTATTTAGAGGTAGGTTTAAACACAACTATAGTCTACGATAAATGATAAAAATATCGGGTTTGCTTATTTGCAATCTACGCAACCATATTTCCCAAGCAACTAAAAACATGAAAACAACATACATACATACACAAAGCACATAGCACACAAAATCTAACTTATTTTCCTTACCAAAACCAGGGTATTGGAGACAAGTGCGGAATTGGAAACTCCTAAAACCAAATAGTAAAACCATAAGTTTCCTAATGAAAATAAGATCTAAACCATCAAGATAAGAACTTACCAAAAACCTAAGTTTCAAGGAAAATCAAACACCTTACAAGAAGCCATTATAATGAGTTAGGATTTGAAGTAAATGAATAGAATAAAAGGAATAGCAATGAACTAAAGCTGAGGATAAAGAGTACCTTATTAGCTTAGAACTTCAATCTACACCTCAATACCGAAATCACACTCTAGCTTACTTCCCAAGTGTTTAGAAAAGCTTAGATTTGAAAGCTTTCAACCCGAAAACCCTAGTGTTTCTCTCTAGAACATACTTAGCAGCTTGGAGGCTCTGAGAAGTGTTTAAAAGATGATGATGGCTGAATGAAGGGTCCTATTTATAGAGTTCAAGGAGAGAAACTAATTCCCTTAAAAATGAATTAATAAATGAATAAAAACAATGAAGTCTTTTTCTCAACAGATGCCCAGAACTCGATCAAAATCGTTCAAGAGCAAGTCCATGTTGTTGAGGGCTGTTTCTAGCTCGGATTACACGGACTCTCAAAAATGGCTGAGGGAGCCGATATATCGCCTCTTATAGGTGATATATCACCCGCCCCATATTCTCGAGGCTCTGTTGTTTCATTCGTGCGTAGTCGACGTATTTTTCGTATCAACATAGGTGATATATCAGCCCCTATAGATGTGATATATTGACTTACATTGATATATGAAACATGTTTTTCACACTTTTAGCACTCTTGAAGTTGTTTAAACCACTTTGACTGAGTAATACGGGTTCCTAACAGCTGAGCGAAGGTTCTAGACTTCCTAAGTTTATCCTTTATTAATTTATTCATCTAAAATCCTTAAATCCTTAATAAACATACATGTGACAAATGTCACATCCTTAATTATCTCACTAGATCTTGAGACATGAACTTGAGGGCCTAGATTGATGAGCTTTCTTCTATAGCTTTGGTTAGTAGATAAACCTTAGAGATAAACAAACTTGATAAAAAAATTAGGCTTTGAGATAGAGATTTTTTATTGTTGGGGGTTAGAGGCAACAACCTTTATTTTGTATATTACAACTCAAAACAATAAACAATATTCATCTAAACTCAATGGAGGAAGATTACAAAGTACATAAACACAAATAAACAAAGTATAGAGTGACATTTGTTGATGAAGAACTTTGATACGTAACATCATAAGTCTATTATTTTATGTGAACCACAAAATGTAACAAGGCTTGACACAAATGAAGATTTGTTGTCCAAAATTTTCTATTCCTAGCCTCATATTTGAGATTTCTTGATGGTATGACAATGGAATGATATTGGGATTCACAAGCCTTGATCCTTCATACAAGTCAAACTTTCTTGATGAATATCTTGGAGAAAACTAGTAATCTTGAATGTTAGAGAGAGAGAAAGTAATGTTATTTTAGGAGTTGAGTGATCGAGTCACCAATTAACTCAATGAACCCTTTAAAAAGTATAGGAACATTATTAGATTCAACCAATGAAAATAGAGAATTTTAATTTGAACTTTAGAGCCAAAAACATCTCACTGTACAACCCTATACGCACAGCCCAGACGATGCGTAGCCTTAGTGCTTTTTTCAAAGGCAAGCGACGCATCCTGTAATGCCTTACTTCCCTAGAGCCATTAGCATGAGATATTAAAATGTGCCATTAGCTCAATAATCGAGGTGTTAGACCAAAAGTGTGGTTAATTAAATTGAAGACTCATTTAAATAAGAATTTGGTATAAAAGGTTTTACATTCATTTAAACCATGAGAATGTTACATTAGGATCCCAAAACACTGTTTAGAAACATATCTACAACTCAAAAGTTTACTTTATAGTCGACCTAAGAGGCAAATCAAACATTTAAAACTACTCCTCAAAATACCCCATCCATGGCGGCCAGGTAGGCCAAACATGTACGTGTCGCTGCTTGCCCTCCTACTCATGGTTGGTCGACTTTTTCCTTGCCAATACCTGCAATACAGAGCACCCATGAGCCGAGGCCCGGCAAGAGAACTTCACAGCAGAGCATACAATAATTTTTTTCAACAAATACATACATAATCAAAGACAACAAATAATTACACGTTTCTATTGGAATCCACAACATTACAACAATATAATAATGTAATAGCACAATGGCATAACAATACAGTAGCACATCAATAGCCTTCACTGATCAGGGTGCGCTATCAAGCACCAAGTCCGCGGTCTTAATCGAGTGGGTGTGTACAGCACCCTTAGAGGGTCTCGCTCTGGCAGCAAGCATTCAGCATGCTTGACACCGATCCCGGCTATTGCTACTTCTGACACTTGCTGCTCCCAACACTTGCTGCTTCCGGCTCTTGCTGCTTTCGACTCTTGCCGATCGGTCACAATCACATGTATGACATAATAGCTATAAACAATACACACCACACTACACACCACATAGCTCTACGGGCACAAACAGTTCCCTTAACTTGTGTCCCAAGATGACAACCCAAAGCGATCCCGAGCACGATTCCTAATCCCGAGCATGAGTGGTAAAACCTATTCACAACACATTAATAAATAGGCATCCACCAATTCCTAAAAAATTAAAAACATTGAAACATAATTCTAGCCGTTGGGACCTTGAATACCACTAAAATGTGTAGTAGAATCTTTCCCGAGCCTTAACATTTGGGTTCTCGAGCCTAAAGCCTTCATTTGGACAACACTGCCTATTTGTGTCGCGGCCCTGCCCCTTCAGGGTTGCAACGCGCTCAAGTCAGAGAGCCCTGGGGCATTCATCAAAGTACCATGGGCTGCAGCATGCCTCAGGCTGTGTCGTGGTGCCTGGGAAATATTCCAAGGCCCCCAAGCCTCTGTGTTCAAGCGGGTTGTGGTGCCTGATGAACATGGTCGAGACTTGATCCCCAAAACCCAGAAACTCCACCATTTTCAGAGTTCTAAACCTCGTGAAAATAGATCCAGACATATTCTAATGCCCAAATAGAGTCCTAAAATACTTTCACTATTCCCAGAGCAGTACATACACCCTAAAAACTGAACCAAAACCTCATCAAAACTCAACTTAGTCTCTCTTGAGTTCAAAATCTCATCAAACACTAAAAAGGATAGAGAAATTCAACAAAAATCTTTCTCTAACCCTTACCTCTGTGTTAGTTCGACTCTGAGCCAAAACCCCAGCACTTCAAGCTTCAATTCCTCAGAAAATCCTAGTCTTGATCTCAAAACATCAGTGACTTCCCTTAGAATTTTCCAAAACCTCACCAAAAAAGAGTGAGAGAGGGAGAAATGTGAGAGAGGGTGAGTGAGGGCTGAGAGGAGTTTTGTTTTCTTCTAAGTGTTTCCCCTTAGTTCCAGGGTCCTCATTTTCCTAAGTCTAAGTTCAACTTTATCCCCCAGCTTCCAAAATGTCTAAAATGCCCTTAAGTGTACCCTTCGCCACTTAATGACTCCGAGGGCATTCCTATCATTTTCCACATCCCGCTAATTCCTCGAGTGTTCCTATAAAGCCCTATTTAATCCTGTCATACTTAAATAATCATTGAATCACTACCCGTTATCTAGTTAATCCCAAACACCAACTATGTTCCCAAAATACCCCTAGGCTCACCACGAGCTGGGTATTCGACCCCATTGTGACTATTTCGCTATTTCACTCCCTAGGACCATCTCGAAAACACTCTTCGCAATATATCACCAATATCTTGTGGTCTCACGCACAACAGACACACATAATTTGCATTTATGCCCTCAGTGGGCCAAAATTACACATAGGCCCCTATTAACCGAAAATGGCCCACATGCTTATTTAATTCACCTAAACATGTATCTCTAATCACATAAAACTTTAGTCCACATAATAACATAATTTAATCAATTATTGCCTTCCTGTCACGCTAATCAAGTCACTAAGCCTTATTAGCAAATTTGGGACGTTACAACTATCCCCTCATTTTTAAAATTTTGTTGTCGAAATTTATTCAAAAATCTTAGGATACCAATTCTGCAAACCTGGCTATAAATTTTGAATAAGCCCAATTCTGCCGTAATATTCCTTAGTAATTTTAATGGTCCTCTAGGCCATTCCTGAACCAGGATTCTCCTATCCCTGGGTTCATTTATGGAATAAGCACTTCCTATTCCCTGTCTCACAATATCCTACTCATAGCCACTCTATGACCCTTTTTCCAGATGCTGGAAATATACGTGTCTCAATCTGACACTATCGACTTCGGTGCCAGGGGAAACGTACGGTCTCATTTCATATGTGCTCCCTCGTTTGATACCCCACTCACACAATCATAGTGTGTTAACCCAAATAGGTCAAGTCACAAATTTTTCATCCACTCATCTTATCTGTAATCTGAGGTGGTCCACCCCTAGGGCCCATAAATCATATCCCTCCATACTAACTCTAGGATACACTAGAGTCATAATAGCCCTTCTGGCCAAATTGTAGTCTTAACACCAATTCAAACTTCCTGGATACAATAATTGTAAGGGGTAACCTAAAGTTCATCCCGTTTCTTCCTCTCAATTCCAGCATCCTTTGGATCACTCATCCGATCTGCATATCTTTACCCATCTATTCCAAAGTGGTAGGATTATTAACCATTCCTACAAGATCTTCTTTTCGTGTTTCGCCATTTACTCATAGAAATATATCTGCCAATTATCAATCGCAAACTCCAAATCAATCCCGGACATTATTTCAGTCTAATCGTGACTAACCGACACTACTGTCATCTCGACATCCTAGGTAGAACATCCAAATCCCATGTAGAGCATCTATGTTCTTATTCCTCCCAGCTTTTGCCGATCGGTCACAATCACATTTATGAATTTGGTTCAGGCTCTTTCGGCTCTTCCAGAATGTCGTTATGATGGGATGGGATGAATTTAGACATTTTTTCAATGAGAGGTATTACAACGACATAGATCAAAATGCGAAGATGAAAAAATTTATGAATTTCGTTCAGGGCAACATGTTAGTGACAGAGTATGCCATTAAATTAGATAGGTTGGCCAAGTTTTCTTTTGAATTTATGCTTACTGATGTGGCTATGAATGAGCGATTTTTTCGAGGGTTGAATTTGAGGGTAGCCCAGGGCGTTAGAATCTCCCAAGTAATTAAGATTTCTACCCATGCTCAGGCAGTATAGAAGGCCCTTACTATTGAGGGTGCAAAGCATGAGATATGGAGGGAGAGCGCCATAGGGCACAACGCTCGGAGAGTGGTACCTTCGTTTACTGAATTGTGTAGGGGTAGAGGCCCCAATGATCAAAAAAGAAAATTTATAGACACATTTAGCACCCGTGGACCAGAGAGGGGGTTTTGGGGCGCTCAGAGTAGCCGTCAAAGCGGGGGTGAGAACTAGAAGACTTACCCAAAATGCAATTGGTGCAGGAGATGCCACTTGGGAGAATGTCATCTTAAGGCATGTTTCTTGTGCGGCATTGTACCGTCCCAAATTTGCTAATCAGGCTTTGTTTCTTGATTAGCGTGCCGGGAGGGCAATAATTGATTTAATTAAGTTAATATGTGGATTAAATGATTATGTGATTAGAAATGAATGTTTAGGTGAATTAAATGTGCATGTGGGCCCATTTCGGTTAATAGGGACATAATTGTAATTTTCACCTGTTAGGAGCATAAATGTGAATTATTTGCGTGTTGTGCTTGAGACCACTAGATTGTAGTGATATATTTGTGATGTGTGATCTGAGACGGTCCTAGGGAGTGAAATAGTTACAACAGGGTTGAATACTCGACAAGGGGTGAGCCTAGGGGTATTTTTGGAATATAGCACGTGTTCGGGGTTATCGGGTAACGGGTAACTAGTAAGTATGTCGGGATTAAATGGGGAATTAGCGTGATGTGGAAAATGATAGGATTACACTTGGTAGCATTAAAGGATTAGGGATAGACTTGAGGGCATTTTCAACATTATGTAGCTGAGGATAGGCTTAAGCTGAACAGGATACTAGAACTATGGAAAGAAAAAAAAATAGAAACCCCTCTCAACCTATCTCTCTTTCTCTCTGTCGGCTATCTCTCCCTCTCTTGGTGACTTAGAGAATTTTCTAAAGAATTGAAGGAAAAGCTCAGAATTTGGGGCTGGAAGTTGAGCATTTGAAGCTGGAGGCATTGGAGATCTAGCTTAAGCTCGAAATCAACACAGTGGTAAGGTTTAGAGCAAGATTTTTTTTATGAATTTTTCTGTCTTTTGAGTGTTTTGGGAGATTTTGAACTACATATTAAGTTGAGTTGTGATGAGGTTTTGGTTCAATTTTTAGGATTTGTGTACTACTCTAGTTGTAGTGGAGGTATTTTGGGACTCAATTTTTGCATTAGAATATGATTGGGTCGATTTGCAGGGGGTTTAGGAATTTGAAAACGCTGGAAATTCTGGGTTCGCAAGGACGCGCCACGGTGCTGTTCTTGAGCGCCGCAGCCCGCATGAACTCTGGAGGCCTTGGGGATTCATTGAATCTTTTTATCGCCGTGACCCTGGGCAGGGCGCACCGCAGTGTGAGTCCTGGAAAATTCAGGCTAGGCTCTCCAACTTGGAGTGGGCCGCGACCCTAATTGTTGGGGCTCCGCAGCGCAAATAGAGGATTATGGCAATCTAGGGTTTTAAGCTCACGAACCCAAATCTTAGGGCTCGGGAAGGATCCTACTACCGAGTTTAGTAGGATTCTAGGTCCCAGAGGCTAGAATAATATTTCAAATTTTTTATTTGGTTTAGGGCTTCATGAATTGTTATTGTGAATTCGTTGAGACTAGGTTTTACGTCAAAGCTCGGGCGAGGGGATCGTGCTGGGGATCACATTAATCTATCAGCTTGAGACACAGGTAAGAAAACTGTTTGTGCCCGTAGAGTAGGGCATGACCCCATTATTTGTGTTTCAGGGCATGACCCTATTATTTGTGTTTAATATATGTATGAATACTTGTAAATGCTATGATATCTGGTGCATGATTATGGATGAATGACAAGGGTTGGGAACGGCGAAGATTGAGAATGGCGATGGTTGAGAACGACAAAGCCTGGGGACAACAGAGGCATGTTGTATGAAGGCTGGTACGAAGATACCCTCTAAGGGTGCAATATTCACACGCTTGGTGATGACCGTGAACCCAGTGCCTGGTAAAGCACTTGGGTCGACACAGACCGCTATATGTTTAATCTATTGTTTGTTTAAGCTATGTATTATCGGATTGAATTATATTATGTTATACGTTGAGTTATCTTGCTGGGCCTCGGCTCACGGGTGCTCTATGGTCTAGGTAAGGGCAAGGGAAAGGTTGACCAAACATGAGTTGGAGAGCATGGAGCAGCGTGTACATGTTTGACCTACCTTGGTTGTTTTGCGAGATATGTTGTAATAGTTTATTTTGTTGCTTAGGTTGACTATATCTACATTTATGAATTGTGATACATTTTCGAAACATTATTTTGGAATCCCAACTGTATAACTTTTATGATTTTAATGAATAATGTTGTCAAATGAGTCTTTATTTCAATTAATCGCGCTTTTTAACCTAAAATCGCGGTTAGTGAGCTAATGACACATTTAAAATTCACATGGTCATGACACTAAGGTAGTAGGGTGTTGCAACATTGTATCAGAGTATGCCAAGGTTTATGATTCCTAGAGATTGATTGAACATGTACGCTCGCTGTCTATGACAAGCTTGACTCAGGGTTGGTCGATATTGAATGAACTATGTGTTTAACTACTTGTTTGAGTTGCACTGTTCGCCTGAATGTTGTAGATAGAGCATGATGAATGTGTTTATATATGTATGATGTCAGGGCTCGACTCCTTGATTGCTATATACTTATGTTGTGTGCGATGTGTTGATCTGTTGTTTGTGACTGATTGATGGGACTGTGAGGTGGTTTTCGGATGTTGTTATCATGCCTCATGTGCGGCATCATTGATTGCAGGCATATTGCAGTTATGCCTCGGCGATCTTTCAGAATATGTGGCAATAGGGCCGAAGATGACAACTAGGGTTAGGACCCTCCACCTGCCCCCACAGAACTGGTAACAGTTTTTTGCCGAAATGGAAACTAGACTTCAACAAATAGAAGATGTGCTCTGAGAACTTAGGAAGTAGGCCCCTCATCGAGGTATTGGTTTACAGATTCCACAGGCTGTGGCACCAGTGCCACCCCGCCTGTGATGAAAATTAGGTGGGAGCCCTTGTATGAATGATTCAGGAAGCAGCACCCTCCCACCTTTGAGGGCTGTCCAGAACCACTACGAGTAGAGCAGTGGATGAATATGACTTCTTCCATCCTAGATTTCATGAGGGTGGAAGGGAGCGAGAGGGTGGCTTGTGCCAGTTAAATGCTGAGAGAAGGCACCCGCATCTGGTGGGAAGTTATGTCCTAGAGAAGGGGCGTGACAACTATGACCTGGGAAGAATTTAGAGATGTCTTCAACGAGAAATACTATAGTGTTGTAGTCCCAGCTGCAAAAGTGGATGATTTTATTAATCTGACTTAGACCCGAATGACGGTTATAGAATATGCACTGAAGTTTGACTGGTGGGCAAAGTTCGTACCAGACTTGGTGCCTGCTGATATGGCACAGAGGGATTAGTTTGTGCGGGGATTGAACATCATGATAGCCTGAGATGTCAAGATAACATTGGATCCAAGGACTACGACCTATGCTCAGGTAGTGGAGAAGGCCCTTACAGCTGAGGGGGCCGAGGATCAGATATGGCAAGAGGACGCCCCTAGCCGCGATGCTCATAGGACGGTACCTCCTTTCACTTGTTCTAGTCAGGGTAGTAGCCCCAGTGAGTAGAAGAGAAAGGCCTCAGATTCTTTCGTTCCTCTTGGTTTAGATAGGAGGGCATATAGTGCTTTCAATGGTCGTCAAGGTGGGGGAGAAACTAGAGAAGATTCCCGGAGTGTCCTTAGTGAAGGTGACGACATCATGGGGAGTGCAGAGTTAGAGTGTGCTCTACTTGTGAGAGTGTCAGTCATTTGAGGAAGGACTGCCCACAAGCCAGAAAAGAAAAACCGAAGAAGAGAGACAACCTTACTCCAGCCAGAGTATTTACCTTTTCATAAATTGAGGCTAAGGCTAGTCCCTCGGTCGTGACAGGTCAGATTTCTAGTGCTAGTTCTTCATTTACTGCATTGATTGATTCAGGAGCTACTCATTCGTTTGTGTATGCTAGAGTGATAGATCTTTTGTGTAAACCTTGTGATATGTATGCTAGAGGATTCAGGACTTTGTTGCCAACTGGGGAACTGGTAGTCTCTAGGAGATGGGTTAAAGCATTACCAGTAGAGATAGATAGTACAGAGTTGTCTGTGGGTCTGATTGACCTAGCGATGGATGTCTTTGATATGATCTGTTGGATGGACTGGTTATCAAGGTACGGGGTGAAGACTACAAGCGAAGAATTGTGACCTTTGAACCAGGAGGGGAGGTACCCTTTGTATTCATGGGGATAGTGAGTGGGCCATGAGTACCTATGATCTCGACACTAATGACTAGAGACCTAATGCAAGAATGTTACATAGGATTCCTAGCAAACATAGTGGATACCTCTAGGACTATTTCAGTTGGATGGGATGAGACCAGAGTAGTGTGTGAGTTTCCTTATGTATTCCCAGCAAACCTGCCAGGGTTGCCACCACACTAAGAGATCGAGTTCGTCATAGAGTTGGCGCTAGGGGTAGATCCAGTATCTAGGACACCTTATAGGATGGCTCCAACAAAGTTGAAGGAATTGAAGATTCAGTTGCAAGAGTTACTGGATCTAGGATTCATTAGGCCTAGTTTTTTGCCATTGGGCGCTCCAGTGTTGTTTGTCAAGAAGAAGGATGGATCCTCGAGGATGAGCATTGACTACATAGAGCTGGATAAGTTGACCATTAAGAATAAGTGTTCATTGCCCAAGATCGACGACTTGTTTGACCATCTACTGGGGAAGATGGTGTTCTCCAAGATTGACCTTTGGTCCGGCTACAAACAGTTAAGGATTAGAGAAGAGGACATACCAAAGACTGCATTTCGCATGAGGTATGGACATTATGAAATCTTTGTCGTGTCCTTTGGATTAACCAATGCCCCAACAACCTTTATGGACTTGATGAATGGGTTCTTCAAGGTTTATTTGGATAAGTTTGTGATCATATTCATCGGCGTTATACTGGTGTACTCCCAGTCAGAGAGAGAGCACGAGCAACATCTTCGTTTGGTACTACAACGGTTGAGAGAGTATAGGTTATATGCTAAGTTCAACAAATATGAGTTTTGTTAGTAAGGAAGGGATTCTGGTGGACCCAAGCAAGATTGAGGTAGTGAGAGATTGGCCGAGGCCAAGCAATGTACCATAGGTTAGGAGCTTTTTGGGATTAGTAGGGTACTATCGACAATTTGTTGAGGGATTCTCTAGAGCCCACATCGTTGATTGAGCTGATGCGTAAGAAGAACAAGTATGTTTGGATAGATATATAAGTGAAAACAGTTTCAAGGAATTGAAGCGACGACTGATCACCGCTCCAGTATTTAGTCTGCCATCAGACAATGAAAAGTTTGTAGTCTATTGTGATGCTTTGAGGCAGGGTTTGGGCTGTGTATTGATGCAAGCCAGAAAAGTGATAGCCTACAAGTTGAGACAGCTGAAGGAGTATGAGCAAAGGTATCCCACACACGATCTGGAATTGGAAGCGGTGGTATTTTCACTAAAGGTTTGGAGGCATTATCTGTATGGGGAGAAGTACATAATATACACCGACCATAAGAGTTTAAAGTATTTCTTTACTTAGAAGGATCTGAATATGTGCCAAAGACATTGGCTGAAATTTGTTAAGGACTATGATAGTGACATTTTATACCATCCTGGGAAGGCCAATGTGGTGGTCGATGCGTTGAGTTGGATGGCCAAGGGAAGTTATTCAGTGCGAGGCAAATGTCTGAAAAGTTAGCTAAGGAGATGACTAGAGCAAGAATTGAATTGATAGTTAGACGGCTAGGCAATATCACACTTCAGTCCACGCTCCTTGAGAGGATCAAGGAAGCCCATAAGGAGGATCCACAATTGAGAAAGTACTGGGAGGATGTCATAGCTAAAGTGGCTAGATACTTTTCTATTTAAGAGGTGGGCCTCCTGAGGTATAAGGGTCAGGTTTGCGTTCTGATGGATTCCGGTATCATATGAGAGATTTTAGATGAGTCTCATACTACTCCCTACTCCTTTCATCCAGGTACAATAACACATGTACCAAGACTTGAGAACTTTGTATTGGTGGCCGTGGATGAAGAGGGACGTATTGGATTATGTGGCCAAGCGTTTAACCTGTGAGTAGGTGAAGGCTGAACATCAAAGGCCTGTAGGGTTGCAGCAGCCTTTGGAGATCTCGGAGTGGAAATGAGAGGATAACCCCATGGACTTCGTGGTTGAATTGCCGAAGACAGTGGGATAGTATGACTCTATATGGGTGATTGTGGATAGGTACACCAAATCAGCCCACTTTTTTCCTGTTAAGACAACTCATACAGTGAAAAAGTATGTTAAGTTGTATGTGAAGGAAATTGTGCGACTTCATGGGGCTCCATGGTCGATAGTATCCACAAGGACCCCACCTTAACCTCTAAGTTTTGGGATAGCCTGAAAAAGGTTATGGGTACACAGTTGCGATTTAGTACCGCTTATCATCCTAAGATGGATGGACAGTCTAAGAGGACAATTTAAATACTGGAGAACATGCTACGGGCCTGTGTGCTCAATTTTGGGGGATCTTGGAGTAAGTATCTCCCTTTGATTGAGTTTTCATATAATAACAACTACCAAGTGACTATCGGAGTGGCTCTGTATGAAATTCTATATGGGAGAAAGGGCAGATCGCCCATCCATTGGGATGAAATAGGTGAGAGGTAGTATTTAGTTACTGAGGTTGTACAGACGACCAATGTGGGGATTGAAAAGATTAGAGCTTGGATGCTCACCTCCCAGAGTCGACAAAAGAGTTACTAAGACTTGAGACGTAGGAGTGTAGAGTTTCAAGTCGGTCACGTATTTTTCAGAGTTTCTCCCTTGAGAGGGGTGAAACGATTTGGAGTGAGAGGCCAATTAAGCCCGAGGTTTGTTGGCCCCTTCGAGATTCTGGAACGGGTTGGGGAGGTGGCTTACAGATTGGCAATGCCTCATGTGCTATTAGGGGTTCACAACGTATTTCATGTGTCCATGTTCCGGAAGTATGTATTAGATTCTACGCATGTACTGAGTTATGAGAACGTGGGGTTGGATCAAAATTTTTCTTATGGAGAGAAGGCAGTTCAGATTCTAGACCGAGAAGATAAAGTCTTGCGGAACAAGACAATTTCCTTATTAAAAGTGTTGTGGAGGAACAAAAAAGTGGAAGAGGCAACTTGGGAGCTTGATGCTGAGATACGGGATCAATATCCCAAGTTATTCAAGTAATATTTGAGGACAAAATTTCTGTAGGGAGGGGATAGTTGTAACATCCCAAATTTGCTAATCAGGCTTAGTGCCTTGATTAGCATGCCGGGAGGGAAATACTTTATTTAAATGATGGTGTGATTAGAAATGCATTTTTACATTTATTAAATGTGAATGTGGGCCCATTTCGGTTAATAGGGGCATAATTGTAATTTTTGCCCGTTGGGGCCATAAATGTGAATTATTTGCGTGTTGTGCTTGAGACCACGAGATTGTGGTGATATATTTTTGATGTGTGGTCCGAGACGGTCCTAGGGAGTGAAATAGCGAAATAGTCACAACGGGGTCGAATACTTGGCTCGGGGTGAGCCTAGGGGTATTTTGGGAATATAGCACGTGTTCAGGGTTATGGGGTAACGAGTAATTATTTAGTGATTGTTTAATAATGTCGAGATTACATGGGGATTTATAGGAACGCTCGTGGAATTAGCGGGATGTGGCAAATGACGCAATTGCCCTTGGTGGCATTAAAGGATTAGGGATAGACTTAAGGGCATTTTCGACGTTATGTAGTTGAGGATAGGCTTAAACTGAACATGATACTAAAACTAAGGAAGAAAAACAAAACAGTAACCCTTCTTAGCCTATCTCTCTTTCTCTTACTCGGCTCTCTCTCTTTTGGTGACTTAGAGAATTTTGAGATGAATTGAAGGAAAAGCTTAGAATTTGGGGCTGTAAGTTGAGGATTTGCAGCTGGAGGTGTTGGAGATCTATCTTAAGCTTGAAATCAACACAGAGGTAAGGTATACAACAAGATATTTTGTGAATTTCTCTGTCTTTTTAGTGTTTTGGGAGTTTTACAACTCAAGAGATTAAGATGAGTTGTGATGAGGATTTTGTTCAGTTTTTAGGGTTTCTGTACTACTCTAGTTGTAGTGGAGGTATTTTGGGAATCAATTTTGGCATTAGAATTTGTTTTGTTTTTTTTGTAGGGGGTTTAGGAATTTGAAAACACTGGAAATTCTGGGTTCGCAAGGTTGCGTTGCGGTGCTGTTCTTGAGTGCCGCAGCTCGCATGAACACAGGAGGCCTTGGGGATTCGTTGAATCTCCTTAACGTCGTGGCCCTAGTCAGAGCGCGCAACGGTGTGAGTCCATGAAAATTTAGGCTAGGCTCTCTGACATGGAGAGGGCTACGACCTTAATTGTTGGGGCATCGCGACTCTAATTGGGGGCCTCGCAGCGCAAATAGAGGATTATGGCCAATCTAGGGTTCTAATCTCGGGAACCTAAATCTTAGGGCTCAGGAAGGATCCTACTAACCGGTTTAGTAGGATTCGAGGTCTCGGAGGCTAGAATAATATTATGAAGTTCTTATTTGGTTTAGGGCTTGATGGATTGTTAGTATGGATGTGTTGTGACTAGGTTTTACGTCAAAGTTATGGTTAGGGGATCGTGCTCGATGTCACGGGCTGACATTTTGATAGCGGAAATACCCGTGCGGCACCTTGACTCCTCTGAGCCAAGGTCAGCCTTCCAACCATTCGAATAACAATGGACACATTTTTCGCGCGACCGTGTGCCTCTGCACACTTCCATCTCTCGAACAACTCTCACTGAGTCATGCTCTCAAGCATCTATGAGTCCATCATGCATCAAGGCTATCTAGCCAAGACACTCACACTGTCCATAGGTTCTCACTATGGCAAGGCAAATCCCAACACCGATGCTCACCTAGACATTCGCAAGTCAAGGTAGCGTGTGTGGCCAAGAGCCAACACCAAGCTGACATGCCAACACCTCTCATCATGCCCCATTCGATACTATCCGATTAGCTCACGTCACAAACCAAGGACTTTGATACGTCCATTGTATACCATCATGCATGTTGGCAGGCCCTTTAGACTGGCTGCCAGACTAGTAACACACACTGGACCTCTGTCCTGCTCAAGCATAGTGCACCCTCCAATGCTTGCATGCTAACAAGTCCCACGAAGGACTTCCCATGCCATCTCGTGTAGAGATTCATTGCCATGGCGTGCCACGACGTCTCTCGAAGGTTTGGGCCACGTTCCATGCAAGCGGCATCCTGGCAAGCCAAGGGAACCGTACCCTTAAACCTCTGGCAGCACACTTCCACGCACTACCGAGGCGACCCGGTAATTTCCATGAGTACTCCTACTCATGGAGACATATGAATACCCTCATGGTCCTCATATGCCCGCCCTACTAGTCCTCCCAACTAGTATTAGCTATATGTTTAACCCGGTGCCTGGTAAAGCACCTGAGTCGGCACATGCCGCTATATGTTTAATCTGTTGTTTGTTTAAGCTGTGTAGTATCATGTTGAATTATATTATGTTATGCGTTGAGTTTTCTTGTTGGGCCTCAGCTCACGAGTGCTCTATGGTGCAAGTAAGGGCAAGGGAAAGGTTGACCAACCATGAGTTAGAGAGCATGGAGCGACGTGTACATGTTCGGCCTACCTGGCTGCCACGACCGGGGTTGTTTTGTGGGATATGTTGTAATAGTTGATTTTGTCGCTTAGGTTGATTGTGTCTACATTTTTAAGTTGTAACACATTTTTTTGAAACAGTATTTTGGCATCCCAAATGTATAACTTTTATGATTTTAATGAATATCCAAATCTTTTATAACTAATGTTGTCAAATGAGTTTTATTTCAATTTAATCACACTTTTTCACCTAAAACCTTGATTAGCAAGCTAATGACACATTTATAAATCACATGGTAATGACTCTAAGGTAGTAGAGTGTTACAAACGTGGTGGGTCATTTCAAGAAAGAGTGCTCGTATTTGGAGGAGGGAGAACCAAACAAAGTTGACAATTTCGTTTCGACCTGAGTAGTTGCTTTACCATAGACGAAGGATGAGGCTAGTCCCTCCATCATCATAGGTCAGATTTCTAGCCTTGACATATCTTATACAATACGAATTTTGTAATTGTTTATACAATACGAATTTCTAGATTTCTAGCGCTAGTTTTGTAATTGTTTATTTTGTAAGGTTATAGATGAACTGACATGATTCCAGAATATTTATGTTGTGGAAGTTGGGATGTTGTCGCTTATCAGTAATCGACAACCTCTAGAAGGTAGAATTAAACCTTTACGATAGAGGTAGATAGTGAGGAATGGTCTTAGGACATGATACAATAGTGATAATAGAGTTTGACATGATAAAGGGTATGAATTGATTGGCCAAGTGGCAGAGACCATGGATTGTAAGGGGAAAATGGTGACTTTTGAGTTTTAAGGAGAGGACTCGTTTATGTTCATGGGTGCTGTGAGTGGACCTTGTATTCCTATGACTTTGATTATGAAGGTTAGAGACGAATCCCAAGGAGTATGCTTAGGATTCCTAGATAGTGTGGTGGATACTACAAGGGTTGTACCAGTCGGATTAGAGGGTCTACGGGGATTGTCACTGCATTAGAAGATTGAGGTTGTTACTGAATTGACATCAGGGATAAAATTGGAATTCAATTAACTGTATAGAATGGCACTAGAAGATTGGAAATGATAAAAGGTTCAGCTGAAGGAGTCACTCAACTTGGAGTTTGTTAGACTGAGCTTCTCTCCACAGGGTGCGCCAATATTATATGTTAAGAAGAAGGACAAGTCATGTAACACCCCGCGTTTCGGGAACCTACAAATAGCTAAAAACATGGTGGTGAGATGTGTGTGTGAATATTATTGTGAATGATAATATATGCTTTAGAAGCAAAACTCATGTTGCAAGTGTTAGCCAAAACATGAAATGTGCGGTTTGGTGACAAATCGAGCATTTCTGTCCCGGACCTAAATGAAAACCCTAGTCGGGTAAATTCTCAGATAATCGTTATTTGAGAAGCATAATGTAATGACCCAACTATTTCTAAGACCTTGGACCATTAGAACTAGTAGACATAGCTACTATTTTGGGAAAGATACACAAGAAATAATATAACTTTATTAAATCTCAAAATATTGTATCAAATACATAATAATAGAAAATATGGCATCGGTACCCATTGTTTAAAAGAAAAACATAAAATTTAATTCAATTGTTTAAAAAAAAACTAAATGCAGAAAATACATAGAAACATAATTTAAAATAAACTAAAAACAACGCCATCCTCGATCGACACGCAGTCCACTCAGTCCGTTCATCCTCAACACACAAGCCAAGCTACCAAGAATCTTTCCGCCTCCGTATCTGGTTTCCTGCATCACACTAAAATAAAATAAAGGAATGAGTGTAATGCCCAGCAAGGAAAATCTACTAAAAACATAAATCGCAAACATAAGCATAAGACTATATCATATACTATAAAAACATAAGACTATCTAAAACATATACCATATAAGCATACACTATAAAACATATGACTATAAAAACATATATCATATAGGACTACAATATTAATGGCCATTAACTCATTAATCATGGCATGTGATAAACCATTCTGGCCCCCTGTCTAATATTTGAGGTAGGTTAGATCACATGGTAGTATATGATAACCCATCTAAGTCCCCTGTCTAATATCTGAGGTAGGGTAAATCACATGGTAGTATATGATAACCTATCTAGGTCCTCTGTCTAATATCTGAGGTAGGGTAAATCATAACTGTAAACCATGAAAATGATAAACATTAGGGCTTATAATCACATGGTAGTATATGATAACCCATCTAGGTCCAAATGTGTTTTTAACACTCCAAAGCCTCCAAAATCATACCTAAACATTCCCCAATCATCAAAACAAGATTCTCAAGCTTCCCAATGCATGAAAACCCTCAAAACCCAAGGTTCAAATGAATCGAAAACTCAACAATTTACAAAATCTAATTCAAAGCTTAGAAACTCGAAAAAATCAAAACTTAAACTTCGATTACCTTCGATTGAGTTATTTCTTGTCAAATCCTTCAGTCAAGAAGCTTCTAATCTTTCCTAGGATCGCTATGCCTCAATCCTCGCTTGATTCTGACTCCTAGAACTCGAGATTTCTTCGAAAAGGCTCAAACGGTAAAACGAATCGACGAAAGGGAGAACGAGAGGTTTTCTAACGTACGTTCTATCTGACAAGCTACTTCAAGCTTAAGTAACCTCAAATAAAACCTAGTGCTCGGGGTCTCGAAAACACCCCCGAGGACATTATAGTCAAAACTTCCAGAATTTCCTCCTGATCTCAAATATTCCCAATTTATAATCAAATAAACATTCCCATTACCCCATAATTGACCCCGTTATGATAAAACCGCTAATCCATTATATATGACTGTCTCATGCCGAATAGCTCGAATATATCTCCATAATAATGGAATCTCATTTACAATTCACAATACGCACCCAAATATACAATTATACCCTTAACAAGCCAAATTATCAAAATATCATAATACTCAAATGTGGACCCACATGCACGCATATAACATCATATCATAATATAATTCACATATACATGCATATTATCAATTAATGGCATAATTAAGCAAGTATGGCCCTCCCAGCCTACTAATCCCGCCATTAAACCATATCGAAGAATTCAGGGCATTACAACTATCCCCTCCTTACAGAAATTTCGTCCTCGAAATTTACCTGAACAACTCGGGATACTGATTCTGCATATCTGACTCCAACTCCCAGGTCACTTCCTCGACCTTGCTGTTCCTCCACAAGACCTTAACCAAAGGTATCGTCTTATTCCTGAGGACCTTATCTTTTCTGTCAAGTATCTGAACTGGCTGCTCCTCAAAGGAGAGATCTGGCTCAAGCTCCAGATCTTCATAACTCAAAATATGATTCACATCAGATACATACCTCCGAAGAGCTGATACATGGAACACATTATGCACGGTAGACAACGCCGGAGGCAAATCCAATCTATAAGCCACCTGACCAATCCTCTCCAGGATCTCAAATGGACCAACAAATCTAGGGCTCAGCTTGCCCTTCTTCCCAAACCTTCTCACCCCTTTCCATGGCGAGATTCTAAGGAAGACATAGTCTCCCACCTGGAACTCCACATTCCTGCGTTTGGGATCTGCATAACTCTTCTGTCTACTCTGAGAAGTAAGCATTCTAGCTCTAATCTTCTCAATAGCCTCACTGGTCCTCTGAACTGCTTCAGGACCTAAGTATCTTCTTTCACCTATCTCATCCCAATGAATGGGAGATCTACATTTCCTACCATACAGCATCTCATAAGGTGCAACTCCAATGGTAGACTGATAACTGTTGTTGTAGGAGAATTCTATCAAAGGCAAATACTTACTCCAAGATCCGCCAAAGTCCAGCACACATGCTCTCAGCATGTCTTCTAATATCTGGATCGTCCTCTCAGATTGCCCATCTGTCTGAGGATCATAAGCAGTACTGAACTTCAATTGTGTCCCCATGGCCTTCTGCAAACTTCCCCAGAACTTGGAAGTAAAAGTAGGGTCCCGATTTGACACGATCGACCTAGGTTCACCATGGAGCTGCACGATCTCTCTCACATAGAGATATACATACTAATCAACTGTGTATGTAGTCCTCACTGGTAGAAAGTGAGCTGAATTGGTGTAGCGATCCACTATCACCCAAATAAAATCATGCTAACCAACAGTCCTGGATAAGCCCACCACAAAATCCATTGTGATGTCTTCCGACTTCCACTCTGGGATATCCAGAGGCTGCAATAACCCTGCCGGCCTCTGATGCTCAGCCTTGACCTGTTGACATGTCAAGCACTTAGCCACATATTCAACTACATCCCTCTTCATCCCCGGCCACCAATACAATGATCTCACATCCTGATACATCTTCGTGGTGCCTGGATGCAAAGAGTAAGGTGTAGTATGAGATTCATCCAGAATCTCTCGCCTCAAAGAAATGTCTAACGAAACACATATCTGCCCCTTGTATCTCAACAAACCTATCTCAGACACTATATAATCTCTGGATGCTCCAGCCAGAACATCCTCTCTGATCTTGACCAGCTGTGGATCACTCAACTGGCCCTCCTTAATTTTCTCCAACAGCATAGACTATAGCGAAATATTAGCCAACTGGCGCATCAGCAATTCCATACAAACTCTAGTCATATCATCTGCTAACTCTCTGGCTATCAGCCTCATACCATGAATCTATCCTGGACCCTTCCGGCTTAAAGCATCAGCTACAACGTTGGCTTTTCCTGGATGATACAGAATCTCACAATCATAATCTTTTACCAACTCCAGCCAACGCATTTGCCTCATATTAAGATCTTTCTGGGTGAAGAAGTATTTCAAGCTCTTGTGGTCTTTATAGATCTCACACTTCTCTCCATAGAGATAACGCCTCCATATCTTTAAAGCAAAGACTACAGCCGCCAACTCTAAATCATGAGTAGGTCACTTTTCATACTCCTTCTACTGACGAGAAGCATAGGCAATTACCTTCTCTGACTGCATCAGGACACAGCCTAAACCCTGATGAGAAGCATCACAATAAATAACAAACTTATCCTGACCTGTTGGAAGGCTCAGAATTGGAACTGTAATCAATCTCTGCTTCAGTTCCTAGAAGCTGTTCTCACACTTATCTGACCACACAAATTTCTGACTCTTGCGTGTCAGTTCAGTCAATGCACCAGCTATTTTTTAGAATCCTTCCACGAAACACCTATAATAACCTGCCAATCCAAGGAAACTTCTAACCTCAGAAGCATTCTTTGGCCTTGGCCAATCTCTGCCCGCTTCAATCATTGATGGATCTACCATAATCCCCTCCTTACTGACAATATGCCCAAGAAAGTATACCTGAGACAACCAGAACTCACATTTCTTGAACTTCGCAAACAGTCTGTGTTCTCTCAGTCTCTGTAGAACCAACCTCAGATGTTGCTTATGCTCTGACTCTGACTGAGAATATACCAGAATATCATCGATAAAGACGATCACAAACTGGTCTAGATAATCCTTGAAGACTCTGTTCATCAGATCTATAAAAGTAGCAGGGGCATTAGTCAATCCAAATGACATAACTAGGAACTCATAATGCCCATACCTGGTATGAAAAGCAATCTTGGGTATATCTCCCTCTTTCACCTTCAACTGATGATAACCAGAACGAAGGTCGATCTTAGAGAATACCTTCTTACCTTGCAACTGATCGAACAGATCATCTGTCCTTGGAAAAGGATACTTATTCTTAATTGTTAGCTTATTCAGTTCTCTGTAATCAATACACATTCTCAGAGAACCATCTTTCTTCTTTACAAACAGAACTGGCGCACCCCAAGGTGAAAAACTAGGTCTGATAAAACCTAAATCCAACAGTTCTTGCAACTGCACTTTTAATTCTTTCAATTCAGTTGGGGCCATTCTGTAAGGCGCTATAGACACTAGCTCTGTCCCTGGTGCCAGTTCTATAACGAACTCAATTTCTCTGTGCGGTGGCAACCCTGGAAAATCTTCTGGAAACATATCCAGAAATTCACAAACAAGTCTGGTATCTTCTGGTCTCACTGGCACGACCTGAGTGGTATCAACCACACTGGCTAAGAACCCAATGCAACCTCCTTCCAATAAATCCCTAGCCCTCAACATAGAAATCATAGGAATGCGAGGTCCATGCACAGTACCAACAAACACAAAAGGATCCTCACCTTCAGGCTCAAAGGTGAGCATCTTCCTTCTGCAATCAATGGTTGCCCCATACTTTGCTAACCAATCCATACCTAGTATCATATCGAAGTCAGTCATAACCAACTCTATCAAATCCACTCATAACTCTCTGCCTCTACTGTCACTGGCAAAGATCTGACCCATCTTCTGGATACCACTAACTCTCCAGTGGGTAGCAAAGTTCCAAACCCCACAGCATAAAAATCACAAGGTCTACACAGTCTATCAATAATACTACTAGCAACAAAAGAATGTGTAGCACCAAAATTAATCAACACATTATAAGGGGTTCCAGCACTAAGAAGCTGACCTGTAACAACTGAGGGAGAAGCCTCAGCTTCTGCTTGAGTCAACGCGAACACTCGAGCTGGGGCCGAGCTATCCGCCTTTCTGGGTTCTTCTTTTCTTGCCTTAGGGCAATCCTTTTTAAGATAACCCACTGCTCCACATGAGAAGCAGGCCCTTGCCCTACACTCTCCCAAGTGATGCCTCTTGCATCTGGGGAACTCAGGATAAGACTTCCAGGCTTCGCTGCCACCTGGATGACCCATTGTAATACCACGGGGCCTATCAGGACCTAGAACTGGGAAGGTATCAGGAACCTTCCTCTTCTGATCACTGGGGCCTCCACCCCTACTTGAACTCATAAATGGAGGACCTGGCCTCCTGAATTCCTTTCTGGCTGCACTATCACGCCAGATTCTGTTCTCTGCACTCTCAGTTGTGAGTGCCTTCTCAACCACCTGTGCATAGGTAGTAACCCCAGCCACAGTGGTGATACATACATCTCGGGCTAACCTGGGCTGTATCCCCTGCAAAAATCTCTCTCTCCTGGTCCCATAAGTGGGCACCAGCTCCATGGAAAACTTTTCCAAATGATCAAACTTTAAGGCATACTCAGTGACTAATAAGTTCCCCTGAAGTAGCCTAATGAACTCCTCAGCCTTCGCCGCTCTAATAGCATCATTATAATATTTTTCATTGAATAGAGTTTGAAACTCTTCCCAAGACAGAGCATTAACATTCTTGGTCTAGGTAATCACTTCCCACCAAATCCGGGCATCCTCCCGAAACATATAAGTGGCACAGGCCACCCTCTCATTACCAGTTACCCTCATAAAGTCAAGGATAGTGGTAATCATGCTCATCCATTGTTCAGCCTTGGCAGGATCTGCACTGCCCTCAAATACTGGAGGTTGCTGCTTCCTGAACCTTTCATAGAGAGGCTCCCATTTATTTCCAACCTTAGGCAGCTGCCCAGCTACTGGCACCGACACAGGAGTTGCCTCTGATCCACTGGCCACTACAGGCATTTGCTACTGTTTCAGGAGACGAAGCTCTTCTCCCTGATTTAATATAGTAGCCTGCAGATCACTGACTATCTGCTGCCAGTTTACAGGAGCTGGCTGTGGAATCTATGACTGGTCATTTTCCTGACCCTGGCTATTATTATGATTATTCTAGCCCTGATCACTCTGGCCAGCTGAAGTGTCTGTCTTCCCTGGATTCATAATTTTGTCACTGATACCTTGCTGAAAAAATGATCAATACGGCCAGTCAGGTAGTAATAACTAAACCTCTTGCCGCCTTACGGTCCAAGAAAAAGCATACAATTATCACATTCCACAGTCATACAATATGTACATGCAGATACATGTTTATAGCATTTAGCACTCAGCATGTATCACATAATAGTTCATAATCAATCATACTTATAAGTATGTTCCAGCAATTTCAGTACTAATAAGCACACAATTGCTGAGAATATAATATTTCAGGGCACGGGTTTAACATGGTGTCTCATGCATATAGGTAAAGCATATATACCATATTTAAGCAATTATACATATAACTACATAAATAGTTACCAAACCATGAGTCAAGCTTGACTTCAGTGATGTCTGTACATGCCCAGCCAGTCTACAGGAACCTTAACCTTGGCATTGCTCTGATACCAAGTTGTAATGCCCTGGTTACCCCAGAACAGTTACGGTGATCGGTGAACTAGAAATTTGACCCGCTACCCGAGTCCTTTGGTTAAAAATGTGTTCTAAGTGTTATTAACAGGTTAAGGTGAAAAACAATAAAAAGGAAAGGATATGTATTTCATTATAAACTGCTCATGAGTTATTCAAAAAATTTACAAGTTATTTATAACTCAAAATGGTCATTACTGTTTCAAATTTACAAACCCGCCGACCTAAGCAGCAAAATACGATAAACCCCCTAGTTCCTCTGAGAACGCCTTGGCCGTGGTGGTCAAGCGGCCGCATATGTACACATCACCACCTAAGCTCTCCACTCAAGGCTGGGTGAGCTTTTCTTTCCCTTTACCTGCACCACATAGCACCCATGAGCCAAGGCCCAGCAAGAAAACACAATATAGCATGATATAATATCAACAATGATCATAATAATCATTCAGAACTATCAGTCCAAACAGATAGGTGATAGTCGCAAAAGTTGCTAAAATGGGTACAGCTCCCTTTAGCCTTGTGATGATAGGGTCACTCGGGCTTAATAGATAAGTGAACCTTTCACTAGCTTAAACATGATAGGTGCATGATGAATAGTCACCAACAAAACCTTCCTCATGACCATAAATTCATAACCATGGAACATCGTTCCCTAGCCATGTGAGAACAGTCACCGGGGCCTCATGCCCTGGCCCTGAGTAACTAGTCTTAGACTAGCCAAGCGCTTATAAGTTTCATCGACCTTAGGGTCGGTCCAGTGTTAATGCCTTAGAGTCATTCAAAACTGATATCGATTAGATCTAATCTTCATTCGGCCCTGTGTTCAGGACGCTTATGCCGGTTCTGACACTTAGGTCAGTATCCCTGACTAATCAGTGCCATATACAAGTACACAATATTCACTAGCATATAATATGCAATCAACGTCCACATTAATCAACCAACATGCCTCAATACAATCCCGCATGTCATATATACATATACAGGGTGCAGTTATATTTTTACATTGTTTACTTACCTCAGATTCGAGCTAGAACGATTAAAAGAACGACCCTTGAGAACGATCAACCGTTAGTCCTTTAGCGGTCACCTAATCATAACCAAAAACGGGATATCATTAATAATAATGATCAACATAGGTTTCCAAACCAATATCTAGCCTTCGAGACATCAATCCAAACTAATCCAAGTAGTAGGAGCACTCCCGAGGCCTATAACTAAGTTCCCGGGGTCAAAACATGCAAACGGGGTGAAAACTGGGCAAGGGCTGCAGCCCTAGCACCTTGGGCCAGGGCCCCCAAAATATCCTAAAGCAAGGGCCACGGCGCCCAGCAGGCACAACACTCCCACCTCCTTCTTCATGTCAGGGCCGCGGCACCCCAAGAACAGGGCCGCGACCCCCACCTCTGGGCCATTCCAAAACACGTTTTTAACACTCCAAAGCCTCCAAAATCATACCTAAACATTTCTCAATCATCAAATCAAAGTTCACAAGCTTCCCAATGCTCTAAAACCCTCAAAACCCAAGGTTCGAACGAACCAAAAACTCAACAATTTACAAAATCTAATTCAAAGCTTAGAAACTCGAAAAACTCAAAACTTAAACTTCAATTACCTTCAATTGAGTTATTTCTCGTCAAATCCTTCGGTCAAGAAGCTTCTAATGTTTCCTAGGATCGATATGCCACGATCCTTGCTTGATTCTGACTCCTAGAACTCGAGATTTCTTCAAAAAGGCTCAAACAGTAAAACGAACCGAAGAAAGGGAGAACGAGAGGTTTTCTAACGTACGTTCTATCTGACAAGCTACTTCAAGCTTAAGTAACCTCAAATAAAACCTAGTGCTCGGGGTCCCGAAAACACCCCCAAGGACATTATAGTCAAAACTTCCAGAATTTCCTCCTGATCTCAAATATTCCCAATTTATCATCAAATAAACATTCCTATTACCCCATAATTGACCCTATTATGATAAAATCGCTAATCCATTATATATGACCGTCTCATGCCGAATATCTCGAATATATCTCCATAATAATGGAATCTCATTTACAATTCACAATACGCACCCAAATATACAATTATACCCTGAACGGGCCAAATTATAAAAATATCATAATACTCAAATGTGGACCCACATGCATGCATATAACATCGTATCATAATATAATTCACATATACATGCATATTATCAATTAATGGCATAATTAAGCAAGTATGGCCCTCCTGGCCTACTATTCCCGCCATTAAACCATATCGGAGAATTCGGGGCATTACACATGAGTAGGGTTATTACTGCTAGGCATGCTTATTATGATTCTATGATATGTTATTGACTACTTATTAGCATGCTTAAGTTTTCTTGCTGAGCCTTGGCTAACGGGTGCTATGTGGTGCAGGTAAGGGGAATGGAAAGCTGGACTAGCCATGACTTAGAGATCTTCGATGGCGCATGTACACATGCCGCCACTTGACCACCATGGCCAAGGTTTCTCAAAGGAACTAGGGTTAAACCCTATTTATTCCGCTTAGGTCGCTCGGGTTGTAAATTTTGAGTTGTGATTACCTTCTTGGAACTATAAACAACTTCGTAAACGTTTATTATGGGATCCCATGTACAACTTAACATTTTAACTAAATGATTGTTCCTTTTGACTAAAATTTTTAACCCTAAACTATTAATAACTTTTAGTACACATTTATGGCCAAATGACTCATTTAGCAAGCCTAACACTATTTAAAACACAAAAGGTAACGGTTCTTGAGTAGTAGGGTGTTACAGTTCCCTTGATGAGTTTTGTTGTGTTATTGTTTAAAATGTCATGTCTTGATTGTTAGTTGTGATTTAATTATTTGTTGGAACTGTGTTGATGTTAAATTAATGACTGATTATACATGCATAAGGATTTACATGTTTGTTATTGATGGAATCCATCATTCAATATGTGAAAATCTTGATTTTAGAAGAAAATGGTTCGAACTTGACTTCAAGTGGGTCAATCTAGTTATGGCGTTTCTTGGTTTCATGTTGAATTTTACGATGTGTAGATGTACATAAAGTGTAAAAACGTAGAAAAAGGTTTTGAATTGACCAAGATATAGTTTTTGCAAAATTTGTGTGCAGTCTACGATTTTGCTTTTCAAAAATTAGGTAAAATTTGAGAATTTTTGGAGCAATAGTTTTCCAATTATCATTTTCAAACTAATCTACTCATAAATTAGAAATTATTGTAAAACTTACTTTAGCACACTACATAATTATTAAGATTAATTAAATATTAAACAGATAATATTTTATTAATTAAATGGTTTGTTTAAGAAAATTTTTAATACCCTATTTTTTTTTTTTACAGAAAAGAATAAACTAATCTTTTCACAATAAAAATCAATTTTTCACTTAGATAAATTGAACCTAATTTAAATAACTCTTTTAAATTGTTTCTTAAGTAATTATTTCAACTTGAATTGTCAAGGTTTGTTATTGGTGTTATTTTACTTGAAAGGTATGGTTTTTTGGTAAAATCAAATAAAGAGTAAGGTTTGGGTAACATTTTATGCTTCCAAATGATAGTTTCCCGACTAAGCTCGGTAATGAGTGTGGGACAAGAAATTTTGTAGGGAACTGATTCTTAATGACTAGATCCGAGAATGACGTTTTCCTGAAAAATTTGAAGTGTCGTTATGATTTAAAATGTGTGAGGACTAGAATACCCTTTGTAGGTATTTTTTTATGACCTTAATTCCCAAGTAGATTGTAATCTAATATAATGCCATAATTAATTAGTGTACATTGTATATAGTATTGGTTAACAAAGTGGGACTCTCCGAAGGGAGGTTTTTGGTACGCAGTTAAGGATAGTCAGTAAGTCAGTTTATGATTTACGTGTCTGCAACATGAGTTAACTGGTGTATCGCTTGCCAGAAGTAGGGCTTCTACACTAGTTAGAGAGATGTCTCATTTAGAGACAATGACTAGGGGGCACTTACTCTTCATGTGAGATAAGTATTTCCTAGGTAATACTTGTGCTCCATTGTGAGATACTATGTATTGTTGTTTGGGTTACTCTCGAGACCCTCGAGATACGTATGTCCCAGGGAATGTTGATGCTCCATTGTAAGATGTTATGAATTGAGGTTCGGTTTAGAGCCAAGACCCTTGAGAAAAGTATGTCCTAGGGAATGCTTATGCTTCATTGTGAAACTTTATGTATTATAGTCCAAGTCATACTCGTGACTCTCGAGATAAGCACTTGATAACATAGGAATCAGAACGATCCTAGCGGTGCTTATTCGCCATTGTTATATGTTCTTTTAATCTTGTTTGTGACTATGAAAATTGGCCAGGATATAAGTATACCTGGTAACCTAGAAGTCTGAACGATCCTAGAGGTGCTTATGCTCCATTGTGAAATGTTATTTTATAGTTCCAGTTAGCTACCGTGACAATTGACCAAGAAGGTAAGTATGCAAAGTGGCCTAGGATTCTCCGTGAGCCAGTGTGGTTCCACCAACTCCGTTCTTTGTTTGAAATTAGTATAAATGCCCTTGGTAAGTGATAGTTACCCTCAGGAGGGATTTTTGAACTTGATATCAGTGTTGAGACTTGAGTCTCCACTTCGAATTGAGATGAGATGCTCATGGATACTTGGCAACTTTCGAATTAGCTTCGAGGATTAATTTGATTTTAGTTATTGCTACCATTCTGCTTCTACCCTAGTTTGAATGTTTTCTGTAGGATTTAATGCTTTACAGTTTCTGCCTAAGGTATTATAATATTGCTAGGACGCTTATGCATTTTTGAAAATGTTTATTTAGGGCCCAAATTTACCTGGAACCGTAAGTGTGGTAAACTATGAATTGCGAAGACAATGACTAGGTCATTGTTCATGTTTTGTCCCTCTACTCTATGTTGTTAAATTGACTTACTAAGTATTTTCGCTTGTTTAGTTGCTCATGTTGTAGGTAAGGGCAATGAAAAGTTGATGCAGTGAGAGCCAGAGCTTGCCTACCAAAGTGTACTTGTGGCTCGACCTTTGGGAAGTCTCCACTTTAAAACTGAGTCATTTGATTTTGCTTAAACTATGTTGGGTTTGCCATAATACTTTTAAAGCTTTTTGTAAATGTTTTTAGTTTTTGCACACATTGGAGTAAAGGTTTTTTTTTTCCAAATTTTTGAGACCTTTTTAAATGTTATGAATGGTTTAACTTCGTAAAACGAGTGTATGTATTTTTGGGTCGTTACAAGTAAATGAGGATGCGTACCAAATATGAATAGCTTAATAAGGAAATTATGAAGAGTAAGTATCTACATCCAATGATTAACGATTTGTTTGACCTGCATCAGGGAAAGATAGTGCTCCCAGGGATTGATCTTCGATCTAGTTATTACAAGCTAAAGATCAAGAGAAGAAACATTTCAAGTACTATGCCCGAACTAAGTATGGACGTGGTAGATTTTCACTTATGGCTTTTGAATTGACTAATGCTTCAGCGGGTTGCATGGTTTCGAAAAATAATGAGTTTGAGGATTATTTGTATAATTCGTGTTTGGGTTGAAGAAATAAAATATAATACATGTTTTTATCAAATTGATACTTGCAGATTTGTTTGTATATTTTATGAAATAAAATATAGTTTTAATCCATATTTGTGATTTTGATTGAATAGATGTTGGAATTGTTGGCTAATAGAAAAAAAAAGTCTTTTAAATGAGACAAATAAAACTAGTGCATCAAATAAATTAAACCCTAAACTATGTATATGATGAATGTGATTTTCTCAAAATGAAACATGTATTTTTCACAATATTATTTATGTGTATTTTTTTTTAAATTTAAAATGTGAAAAAGAACTTTTCAGAAAGAAGGTTCTATAGGCGACTAAGTGCTCTCTGGCTTCTCCATGGCGAGACGCAAGAAAAGTAACCCAAAGCCCGCTACTCAATCGACGGTGGCTGTAACTCCAGAGGTCCGTGCGGCTGGAGGTCAGCAATCTGATGTCGAGGAAGCTATTCCGGAGGAGATAGAGGAAGTTTTCACTGAATCGATGTTAGAGTTTCCTGAATCTGGTTTTCATGGTCCTTTTAACGTTGAAGGAACACCTAGAGGCAGTAGAACGGTAGGCAATACCGATGAGGAATTGACTGATAATGCAGGTAAATTTCAAAGCCAAGCTAGGGATAAATGGTCTCAGTTCAAAGCATTGCTTCCGAATCAAGATGGGGCAAGACTCAGGTTCGAGGAGCCAATGATTCAAGAGGGTCAACGAATTGCTCAGGTTGATGTGGATGAGGTCCAATCTGAAAGTTCATTCTGGAATGCTGCAGTGGTTTGTCAGGTTCTTGGGGCTAATCCTCTGTTTGTTGTTTTCGAAGGGTTTATCAAAAGAATTTGGGGCAAGCTTGGCATTGAGAGAATTGATAGATTGAATAATGGGTTCACATTGGTTAATTTTCGAGATGAAATCACTAGAAATCTGGTTTTAGAAGCTGGAGTGCTACATTTTGACAGGAAACCAGTTATAGTGAAGCCTTGGACTACTGATTTGGATACTTTGAAGGCAGTGAAGTCAGTTCCTGTTTGGGTTAGATTGCCAGGTCTTGGGCTGCAATATTGGGGCACTAAGTGCTTGAGTGCGATTATGAGTACGATTGGGGTGCCGATCTTAGTTGATAAAGTAACGAAAGACAGATCTATGATGCAATTTGCTAAAGTTTTGGTGGAAATTGAACTATCAGAGGACCTCCCTAAATCGGTTCAATTTCTTAATGAGAAAGGACAGCTAATAGAGCAACTTCTTGAGTTTGAGTCGCTTCCCACCCAATGTAGGGGCTGTAAAGTTTATGGTCACACTGAATCAATGTGTAACAAGAAGCCAGTGGAGGTCTGGAGGGAAAAAACCAGAGTTAGGAAGGAGGAGGACAGTCAAGCCCCTATGAATCTGTCGAAAGTTGCAGAGACCACTGAGACAGTGCTTACTGCTACTGGGCCTGCTGGTGCAGGAACTGGGAATGAGGTTTCTGAGGCACCATCTGGGAGTCAATTGGAAGTGGACAAGACTATGGATAACTCAAAATCTGTCCCTGATCTGCCTGTTGTAAACCAGGCTCGGACACCAGTTGAGGGAGGCAGTTCGGACTGGGTTACCCCGAAACGAATTGGTGGGAATAAGAGGGCCATTAATAAGACCAAGAACACTTTGAAGAATTCCTATAGTGCTTTGCAAGATAAGGTAGTGGAGGTGGAAAATTTGGGATTAAAATCAACAAGTTTGTTACATGGAGAATCACAACATTCTTAGTTGGAATGTTAGAGGTATCAATAAGGGGGAGAAGCAGAAATTTCTGAGCTCCTTTTGTTTTGTTAATAAAATTGGTTTAGGTGCCTTATTGGAGACCAAACTTCGGGGTGATAAGATTAAGAAGATGATGCAGTCATTTTTTAGTGATTGGGAATTTTCTTCTGGTTCAGCTTCTGAAGGCAGATTACTGCTTATTTGGCAGCCTAATTTGGTGTCTGTTGATGTTCTGAAAGAAACAGACCAATTACTTCATGTTTTTGTCAGGATTTTGAAAGCTAATAAATCGTTTTGTGTGATATTTGTTTATGGTAGGAATTCTATTGAGGAAAGAGTGGCCCTTTGGAAAGATTTGTCTAATCTAAGTTTTCCAGTTGCTGCCTGGCTCATAGCTGGAGACTTTAATGCTGCTTTTGAGAGCGAGGACAGAGTGGGTGGTCGTGCGATATCTTCCCTTGAGTTGGCTGATGCTCAAAATTGGAGGGCCTTGGGGTTAGTTGACGAGTTGCGTGCTAGAGGGTCTCATTTTACTTGGACGAATAAACAGATGAATGAAGGCAGAATTTTCTCAAGATTGGATAGAGTTTTCAAGAATGAAGATTGGTTGGACATTTTCCCTCATTCTGAGGCTGTCTTCAACTGGGAGCTTCACTCTGACCACTGCTACTGTATTATTAAACCAGATTTTGCTGTTAACTGTGGTGTTAAGCTCTTTAGGTTCTTCAATATGTGGACTAAACATGATCAATTTAAATCCACTGTTATGCAGAGCTGGTGTAGGCCTATGCGAAGGACTGGTCTAGTTCGCCTTTGTAATAAACTGAGTAGACTTCAGCTGGTGCTTCGGCGGTTCAACAGGCATATAATGGGTTATGTTGCCCAGAATTTTTCTGAGGCTAAAGAGAAGTATCAAGCTGCCCAGGTCTCTCTGCAGGGTGATCCTCATTCGCTAAGACTTCAAAGAATCGAAGTTGATACTGGTGAATCGCTAGCTTATCATGCAAAAATTTATGAGAGTTTCTTGAGACGAAAAAGTAAAGTGGACTGGTTGCGGTTTGGGGACGAAAACACGGCGTATTTTCACGCTTGTTTAAAGCAAAGGAGAGCCTCTAATTGTATCACTTCTGTAGTTAATGAATCCGGTCAGAGTATTGAGAATTTTGATGTTGTAGTTGATCATTTTGTGAATCATTTCAAGAAAATAATGGGAAGCAAGAGCATGGCCTCTAGCACTATTCAGAAGTCCTGTTTTGAGCTTGGTCACCAGCTGACCTTGGATCAGCAAGTTAGCTTAGTTAAGCATTTTTCTACTAAGGAAGTTAAAGAAGCTTTTTTCGGCATTAACTCGATTAAAAGTCCGGGGCCGGATGGGTTTGGCTCGGGCTTTTTTAAAGCCCTTTGGAGCGAGTTAGAGGCTGAACTCTCAGCAGCTGTTCTGGACTTCTTTGAGTATGGTGTGTTACCAGAGGAAATCAACAAAGCTACTATTTCCTTAGTCCCTAAAATTGAGACTCCCTCCCGCGCAGCGGATTATCTTCCTATTGCTTGCTGTAATTCTATTTACAAGTGCATTTCTAAGATGCTTTGTAGTAGATTGGCTTTGGTGCTTCCTAGTCTTGTTAACCAAAACCAAGGAGCCTTTGTTAAAAACAGATTATTGGCTCATAATATTCTTATTCTTCAGGATATTATAAAAGGCTATAAGAGGAAAAACATTTCCCCTAGGTGTGTTTTGAAGATTGATTTAAGCAAAGCCTATGATATGTTAGATTGGAATTTTTTAGAGGATATTCTCAATGAGTTTCGTTTTCCGGCTAAATTCATCAAATGGGTCATGGCTTGCTTGAAAGATCCAGCCTATCTTCTCCTTATGAATGGAAAGGTTCAAGGGGAATTTAGAGGTCGGAAGGGGCTTAGACAAGGGGACCCTATCTCTCCGTTATTATTTGCCTTAACCATGGAGTACTGTACCCGTTTATTTCAGCAAGCGTCAATGAACAAGGGGTACCGGTTTCATCCTAAGTGCAATCATCTCAAGATCGTTAATCTTTGCTTCGCAGATGACTTGGTTATTTTTTGCAAGGGAGTTCACAATTCAGTTCAGATTATTAAGGAAAGTTTCAGTGATTTCTGTTGTGCTTCTGATTTGACTGCTAACAAGGATAAATCCCAGGTTTACTTTGGTGGTGTGGCTGAAGAAGAGGCTCAAAAATTGCTTGAGGGGCTCCAATTCACTGAAGGTCATTTTCCCCTAAAATACTTGGGAGTTCCTCTTCGAACAACAAGATGGAAGGCTGGTGACTGTTCTCTTATTATCAAAAAGATTCAGTCCAAATTACATACTTGGGCGAGTCGGCATCTTTCTTTTGCGGGGAGGGCGCAACTGATCAATTCAGTGCTTCTGAGTATAAGAACTTTTTGGATGAGTATTTTTATCCTTCCTAAGCGTGTAACCAAGGAGGTTGATCGGTTATGCAGGAACTTCCTTTGGGGAGTTAAGGATGGTAATATTCAGCGGAGTAAATTGCATTTTACTGCCTGGGATCAGGTTTGTTTGCCTAAATGTATGGGTGGTCTTGGCTTCAAGGATAGTAATACTTGGAACTTAGTGCTTCTGGCCAAATATGTTTGGGCAGTTTCTTCTAAGCATGATATTTTGTGGGTCAAGTGGGTGGATTCTATCTACTTAAAGGGAAAGAATTTCTGGCATTATAGAGTCCCTCAAGATGTGAGCTGGTATTGGAAGAGATTATTAAAACTTAGAGATATTTTCCCTGGTTTCAGACTTGATGATGCAGTCCATCTCGGCAAGCTTAGCCTGAATTTTCTGTACCACAGGCTCATCAACAAAGACAGAGTCGTCTATGCGAATGTGGTGTGGAACTCCTTGACGGTGCCTAAGCACAGGTTCATTTTATGGCAGGCTACGCTGGGCCATCTGTTGACTCGAGACAATCTCAGTCATTGTCACTTGGAGCTTTCTTCTGTGCTTTGCCCGGTCTGTGAAGTGGAGCAAGAGTCTCACTCTCATCTGTTTTTTAAGTGTCATTTTTCCCGGCAGGTCCGAGCCCTTGTGGAGAATTGGTTGGGATGGGATTTGTGGCCGCTTCAGCTGGATGGGTGGCGTTCTTGGATGGCTGGTAAGCCAAAGGGCCTGAAGCATTCTCTTTTGGCTGCTGCTTTAGCAGCTTCAGTGTACTTAATTTGGAAAAATAGAAATAATTGCATCTTTAAACTTAGCTCTTTTTCTATGGACTTTGTCGTTAAGTTGATCAAATATTGGGTTAGGGGTAGACTTCTTTATCATTCTAAGAGGCTTATTAGGACAAAGGATCTAGCCTTCTTTAATACAGTGATTCAGATGTAAGGCTTGTTGTTTGTAATCTGTTTGGATTGTTTGTACTTGTTTGGTTTGTTCTAAATATATTTCCTTTTCATCAAAAAAAAAATGTGAAAAAGATGATAGTTTAAATCCATTTATGATTTTTTTCAATAAATTATTTGTTGCAGAAAGTTTGGGTTATTAAGCTAAAATAATTATTTTGTTTAAGATGAATAAGTCCTACACCCCAATAACTTAAGTCTTAAATGATACATATGAAAATGTAATTTTTTTCACATTTTATTTATGAATTTTTACATTTACAAACATGCAGTTTTTTTAGAGATTAGTAAAAAAAATTCTAAAGGAAACAAGAAACTTATTTAGTTATTTTAAAAAGCTACAAAATTTGTCACATTTTTTATGCGATTTAAATAATAAATAGAATTATTATTTTATGGGAAATTAGAAAATGCTTAAATGATTATTTTATAAAGTAAATATGTTGCAATAAAATTTGTTACGAAATTTGGGATTTAGAGAAACAATTAATGGTAAATAAATTGTGTTTCTAAATTTTTGATTGAGAGGCAAGAAATAAGCATGTAGGAATTATCGCTTTAAAACGTTAAATGTTAAGAATGCTCTCACGTATGCATGTCGCATACAAATGTATATTTTCTGTTCAAATATATACCTATTATTCAAACACATGACTTTTACTTTGTAACCACGAAGGGTTAATAGGTTGAATTAGCATTATTCTTTTATGATTTTATGTGGAAATGTTGTATGTTTGCAAATATTGAGCAACTTGTGCCACTTGTGCATGACCAATGCACACGTGGGGTAGATATGTTGGGCATGAGTAGTCTTACGTTATTCTAAGAGATGAACATTTGATTATGATTATAAGCTCGTTACGTATTCTATTTTTTGCTTTACTCAGAGCTGAGGCAAGGAAGTTAGAGAGAATTTATATGTTTATGCTATGAAATGGTAGGACTTGTATGTTACAAGGAATAATGTGCTATGTAAATGATGATGCTATTTTTTTATGACAAACCATGTGATATGAAGAATTAGAATTCTATCTTGATATGTTATGACCAGTATGATGCAACATGTATTTTCTTTGTTTTGATGTGAACTGGATTACATATGTTTGTATGATGAAAGAAAAGAGAAAGTTGCTAGCGTGCTGAATGCAACACAACAAAGGAGTTACTAGGGATATGACGTAACTCAAAGGGTGGATGCGCTGAGGTTATTCAAGGACCACTACTACAAAAACGGACTTTCCTGACAGTTTTTAACTGTCGCTATTGAGCAATGACGACAGTCGACTAACTGTCGTATTTGCCTATGCCAGCGTAGGAGTAGCTACGCCGACAGTTAATAGGTGTCACCGTTGTTGGAAACGCCGACAGTTAATACGTGTCGCCGTTGCTGGCAACACCAACAGTTAATACGTGTCGCCGTTGCTTGCAAGGCCGACAGTTATTAGGTGTCGTCGTTGCTAGCAACGCCGACAGTTATTAGGTGTTGTGATTAGCTCTCTATGGTGTAGTAAAAGAATGCACATCAAAAATTTAATTAATTTAACATCGGTAACATTAAATTTATATTTGATTAGTTCTAACACTTTCTAATAAAAGAAATAAACTCATAAACTTTTTTATTCAACAATTTTATAAATTTATTACACCAACAACAGTCAATAATAAAAAATAAACCAAATTTACATATTACAAAGGCAAAAATTACATAACAAACTTAAACAAAATATATTTCATCAGATTGGTACAAATATAATCTCAATTTAAAAGTAATGAGTTCTATGCAAAAAGATCGAGTAATAAGTATACTCGAGTATTTTTATACGAGTTGTTCAACTCTGTCTTGTATTTCTCAAGTTAATGTTGAAGTGACTTGAGTGCAGCAACTCTTTCTCTTTAGTTCCTCAAACACTAAGTTGTAGCTCTTTATTAAAAAAAATGAACACACAATGATACAATATATAACCAATTTTGAAGTCCTTTAGACACGATTTCAACTTTCAAGCAAACTAAAGTCTAATGAAATGAAAGTCTATGTTTGATTTAGCCTCAAGGATTATTAGCTACCATGAAACATGAAACTTCATGCTGTATGACTAAGATTACAAAATGCGAAAGAAATTTTTGGTTGACGATTTCAATAATAGTGTTTGCTAAATTAAACGATTATCAATGGATTTCATTATTACAAGTTACCTGTATAAGATGCCAAGCTCATTGCCAAGTAGATCTAGAAAAAACTAGAGCCATACCTTCAACAAATATAGAGAAGTAGATACACAAACCAGTAAGTCCACAAAAATACCAATCCATAAGATTTAAAAAACCAAAACTAATATAAATTTATATATATAGTGAAATTATATATTAATTAAACACCCAGTTTTAATACCAAATATATATAAAACACATCAATGTACAGAGAAAACAAGAAACTAAAGCTAACAACTAACACATTACGCTAGTTGCGACTTATCTCCTCAAAGAAACTTTGTTGCCCATTGATTTCGAGTATCGAGTCTCATTTTCTCAAGTGTGTGTCTTCATCCCACTATGCTACACAAATCAAATTCAAAAGTTAGATAACCAATCTTATGGTAAACAAAAAAGTCCCTCACAAACAGTAATTAATCAAACACTATGCATGCAACTTTAAGATTCCACAAACTCTATGTCATATAATCATTTCAAAAAACAATTACACAAGTATTTCATTGTGTATATATATATATATATATATAAATGCATATGCATACTTGTTCAAATCCTAGTCTCTGAACATCAACCAAATCAGATGAATGAAAATAAAAGAGCTTCATTATTGCCATTGATTTCCATGATCTATTTATTGCCAAAAGAGAGACCCACTAATGATTGAATCAATAGAAAGTAAAAAAGAGAAATCAATATCTATAACATACTCACTAAATCTTAGCTAAAAACTTGACAAGTTATTGCCATCATCACCATTACTATAAGGTCAATATCAATGCAAAGTTCACCGCCTCAAAATAGCAAAAAGTGCAGAAACAAGAAAAATAAGAAAGTGAAAGGGAAAAGGCACAAGAAAATAAAGAGCAAGTCAACATATGAGTACACACAATTATACCAACAACTCATATAATTAAGATACTCTAGATGGTATAAACGAGGCTTTTAACTATATATATACAATAATTACCTGCAGACCGAGCGTTATAGAACTCCATCTTCCTTCACCATTCAAGCTCACATATTCAGTAAGCATCTTATCTCTTCTGAAGTCCAAGGGCCTTTCCTCCATCTTATCACTTCCATTCGTATGCTAACCCCAAGTTGAATGACCCATAAAACTTGTCACTTATTCACAGCCTACACGTTCATAAAAGGAATAAACACAAAACATTTCATCAGAAACAAAAAATGTTGGAGATAACCAAGTTTTTTTATGTGTGAACTTGCAAGAGAAGGAATGTCGGTAAGCCCTGTTGATTATGATATTGTCATTTCTCTTGTATAATTGAAACCAAGAGTCCACAACAGATTAGAATTGTTTTTATCAAATCATGCAACCGATCACAATAGCTAAACCAGAAGGTATAGAACAATTATAATTTCATTTAAATACTCTTTTCTGACATGAATCAAATTCAACGAACAATTAAATATATAACTCCCCACTCAAGCCTCAAAGCTTAACCAAATCCAATGTGCGCCTATCTAGATTTAGATGTCACTAAAAAATTACTATTATGCCTATCTATAATATACAATAACGAAACAATACATTATTGGACCTTAAAAATAAAAGATAATTTTGCTGAAACTAGAGTTTTACTTCAGCAATGCAATTAACAAATTGAAAATGACCCATTTAAATATTTGGTTAACCAAATCCATTATTATAGATACTAGAGAGAAAAGAAAAGGAAAAATATATCATACCCAGTAGGAATTGGTCTATTTGTGGTGCTTGTAAAGACTGCTATGAACAATAGAACCATGTGGAGCAAGCAGTGCCATTATAAATGGCATCCCATTTAGTTTACCAATTCAAAAATGGAAATTAGACCTATGGAACAATAGTAGCAAGCTAAAATTAGAATATCAATGCAAATGCAGACCACTCTCTCACCCAAAACTCTTCAAGAATGAAAGAAATTTTTCTAAACAAACAGAGGACCCATAAAATGTTAAGGGAATAGAAAGTTTAGAGCACATACCCGGGTTAGATGATATTGAGAGAGAACCTTGAAACCATTTAACGCAGCTCAGACCCAGATTTTCCAAGAAGTGAAAATAAATTTCTAAAACCCACTCTTCAACAATTCCTATTAAGATCCATATGTGAGAGAGTAATAGCATGAGAGAGCCCGAGCCCCTGACCCGCGATGCCCAAATCAGCGAAATAAAAGCAAATACTCAAAAAATAAAAATAAAAACTTAAGACAAAAATGAAAACAAGGAATGCCTCCATGATTATTCTTTTCCTTTTCTACACAGAAATAATAAAAAATAAATACTAACTCAGTTCAAACTTGGTTTTTCAGTATTTCAAACTTCAAGCTTTTTAATGGTCGTGCGAATTTCTTCTGCCACTATTATAGATATCTTAATACAGACTGAGTTTGATATAAATGTCATTCACACACACACACACACACACATATATATATATATTATAGATACGTACCATTCTACCAACAAAATTAAGAGAGCAATGACTAAAGTAAAGTGTAGAAACTTACCCATCCTAAAAAGAAGAAGAGAGGGGCAACACAAATTTCATGAGATGATTATTCCAATTAAATGAGGAGAAACACAAATTTTATGTAGGAGAAGAGCTTTATGTTCAGCCATGAGATATTGAAAAGGAAAAGAGGAAAAGAAATAAGGAAAAAAGCCCTAATTTTAAGAAGGTGAAAGCTATAGATTTGGTGTTCTAAAGACAGAAGAATATTTGGAGAAAAAAAATAGAAAGAAAAAAGAGGAAGGCTAGGGCGGGAGACATTTGGCAAAAATAAAAAGTATATTTTGGCGCTTTTTTTTTAAAAGAAACTTCAACAAAAAATAAATAAAAGCCCCAATATTATTAGTGGAATTTTAAAATTATTTTACAATATTTAACCAATCAATAAAATAACTATTTTTTAATTAATTTTTTCATAAATATGTTAAATAAATAAAATTTAAGTATATTATTCATTATATCATAATGAATTTAAATTTTGATATAGAAATTATTATAAATAAAAAGTTAATATAATATTAAAAATTTAGAAACAAAAGAAAATCTAGCTTTTAAAGTTTTTAATTAATAAATTATTTTCATAAATATATTTACATAATTTAGTTTATTGTTTAAATTATATTATTCATTAATTATAATTTTAGATAATTTTTTATTTGAATTTCGGCGACATTTTATAACTGTCGGTATTGAGCTTTTATTAACTGTCGGTGTTGGGGTCAATAACGACAATTTTTAACTGTCGGCATTGGTCTCGAATTAACTGTCGACGTTGGGGGGTCAATAGCGACACATTATAACTGTCGGCATTGGTCTCGAATTAACTGTTGACGTTGGGGTTAATAACGACACATTTTAACTGTCGATATTGGTCTCGAATTAACTGTCGGCGTTGGGGTCAATAGCGACAGTCAAAAGCAACGGTGGCAGTTATTAGCTGTCGGCGTTGGTCTCTATGCCTACAGTTTTCAACTGTCAGCGTAGAGTCCCGCTAAGCAATTACGACAGTCAACAGAGTTGACTGTCGTGGTTGGGTGTCGGGAAAGCCCAGTTTTGTAGTAGTGGACCTGAGATCTTGTTTACCTTAAAGATGTGACATGGAAAACAGAGGAGTCATGATCACAAAGAGTATGCTTATGTTGAATGAATGTGATGTATGACTATGTTTCATTTATCATTATGAGATATGAGCATGATGATATTATGAATTGCCCTCTTATATTGTGCATGTCTTTCTTGTCTTTTCTTTGTTCTTGTTGTACTTCCTTATTGGGCTTTTAGCTCACCCCCTTCATTTCCCCCTTTTAGGTAATAAATAGTGTTTCTCTCTGGCACGCACTGTGATGTGGGGAGTTCTGACGTCTGAGTGTGTATGGCGTGTGGGGTTTCATATGAATGAATAAACGATTAATACAAGCGACGTTATTTAAAGAAACTATGTTATGAATTATATTTTTAAATATGCTAGTGGGACTTAAACTTTTATTTTCTTTAGACATTGGATATGGACACTTTATTTTTATTTTAAACTATTGGGCCCAAACTTGCATGTTTTAGCAAGGTCTCACCGAGTTTATCTTTTAAGTGGTATTTTTCTAATTATCTATGAGATAAGTGACATTTTTACAAAGTAAGAGAATAAGGCGCTTTATAGTCAAGGGTAAGGATGTCAAAAGAAATTTTTGTAGAGAGAAGAACTAAATTGCAAATGAATTAATTTTCCAGGGCAAGGAAATAATTTTTTTGACAGTTATGGGCAATTGATTAATTATGAATTAATTATTATTTAACAATATAGTTTTTATTTTGAAAAACTATATGTAAAAATAAAAATTAGCCATGTTTGGATTAATATGGAGAGAGATTAATAATTATCTTATGTATAATAAGATATTTATTTATTTAAAATTGATATTTGAAGATAAATTTATTTTTGAATTGACTGATATTTATTTTAGGATAAATATATTATTTTAAATACTAATTAAACAAACAAATGAGAAAACTAGGGAAAACCTTAATGTGGCTCACGATACACTCTTTGTACAGTGAGTGTGTGTGGTGCCACTCGAGGATAGGAATATTATTGGGATTTGAATTTGAATTTCAAATTTTTTTTTATTTAATTAGATATATTAAATTATTATTTTTAAATCTGATTTAAATTAAATTATTTAATTGGTTATAACAGATCACTTTTATTTTAAATAAAATAAATAGTAATTAATTTAGTTAATTAACTTTATAAACCTGAAAAGAAGTGATTCTATTAAGATGTTGAGTTAGGAAGTTAACTATTAGACTCTCTCCCAAGAAAAGAAACAATAGAATTTCTTAAGCGTGAAATTCTAATTTCAATAGACTCTCTCTAATCAAACCTCTCTAGTTCTCATGTGTTGAGTACATCTAGAGAGTTCTAAATCAACCTTCTAAATCCTACATGCCCACACAAATCCTTGTGTGTTTGAGGATTGGTCTGGAAGATCAAGGTGTGAGCTTTCAGAATAAGGATTGGAAGATCGTTGATTTATAGAAAAAGATTCATGGACTCTTGAAATGCTACAAGATGTAATCTCTAATCTATTTGTGTTTGACTTAATATATCTATTTATGTATGATCATGACTGGTATTAATAATTTAATAAAAGATCCGTTATGCTGAGTATCCTAATTATCATTTGTAATGCCAACATTTTGGTTGGGGCTAGTCTCTAATGGCCTCGATATTTGTCGGATCAACTGTTATTCCATTCATGGACACTATATGCCCTAGGAAAGTCATTTGTTCCAACCAAAACTCACACTTGGAGAACTTAGCTCATAGTTCATGCTCTCGTAGTCTATTTAATGTCAACCTCAGGTGCTCCTCATGCTCTTCCAGTCTTTGAGTAGATAAGGATGCCATCTATAAACACTACTACAAATTTATCCAAGTAGTCCTTAAATACTTTGTTCATCATGTCCATGAATGCCGTTGGGGCATTAGTGAGTCCAAAATACATCACTAGAAAATTATAATGCATGTAGCGAGTTCTATAAAACCTGTTTTAGGAATATCTTCTTCATTTACCTTCAACTGATGGTACTCGAATAGCAGATCAATCTTTGAGAACATTGCTGCCCCTTGCAGTTGATCAACAATGTCATCTATCCTAGGAAAATGATATTTTTCGTAATTGTGACCTTATTGAGTTCTTGGTAATCAATGCACATTCTCATACTTCCATCCTTTTTTCACAAACAGGACCAGTGCCCCCCATGGCGAATGACTAGTCGTATGAGCCCCTTATCCAACAGTTCATGTAGCTGCGTCTTGAGTTCCTCCAACTCTACAGGTGCCATCCGGTAGGGTGCTTTGGATATTGGTGCTGTTTCTGGTGCATGTCTGATCACGAATTCGATGTCTTTGTCATGGGCTAAACCTGGTAAATCCTTAGGAACTCACATACGATGTGGACATTTTCTGGTTTTAACTCTGTTTCCATAGATTTATCCACCACACTTGCCAAATATGTCGAACACCCATGATGCATCATATTCTGAACTTCTAGAGCAGATATAATGGGTGTATGAAAACCCGTCATCTCTCCTCCCAAAAGAAAGAGTTTTCCTTCCTCGGGTCTGAACTCTATGGTCTTGTGCCGATAGTCTATCGTCCCTCCATATTAGGATATCCAATCCATGCCATGTATGGCATCATAGTGTGGTATGTCTAACTCTATGAGGTCTCGTGGGCACTCTCTGCCTTCTACTATTAGGGATGCTGGCTGTAACCACCTAATTGTTTACATAATGTCTCCTGATGTTAACAGTGTACTAAAACTACGCTCAAACAGTTTACAAGGCATACCCAGTTTATCAATCACATTCATAGCAACATAAGAGTGAGTCACTCCAGAATCAATAAGGAGTCTACATATCATACCAGAAATAAGGAGCTGACATGTGACCACGATGTTACTATTGGCTGCTTCCTTTTGGGTCAATCCAAAAACCCTCCCTAACACTAGGTTGGTATTACTGCTCTGCCCTGCTTTCCACTATGGGCAATCCTTCTTCCTATGGCTTGCCTGACCGCACTTCTAACATTTGTTGGTGCCAGCCTGACATTCTCCTAAGTGTCATCCCAAGCATTTAGGCATCTGGGGTATCTACTTTATTGTTCTGGTGATTTCTGCGGTTAAGATCATTGTTATGACTATTACGGTTGTTGTGGTGGTTACCCTCATTTCTGCGGTTACCCAAAAATCCCTAATAAGGCCTAAGGGCATTGATTAGTGTGCTGGGAGGGCACGATTGGTTTATGTGTGAATTAAGTAGTTTAATGCATGATTCTGTGTTAAGCATGCTTGTATGATTATATGAATATGTGAAATGCATGTGGGCCCCATTTGGTTGCTAGGGGCATATTTGTAATTTTAGCCCATTGAGGGCATAAATGTGATATTTGTATATACTGTGATTGATACCACGTGTGAGTGGTGATATAATTGTGATGCAAGACCCGAGACGGTCCTAGGGAGCCGTTTGGGAATATTATAATGTGTTTGGGAATGATTGAGTAGCGGTTAGTAACTTAGTAATGGTTTAGACATGTCGGGATTAAATGTAAATTTATAGGAATACTTGAGGATTTAGCGGGATTTAGGTGAAATGGAGGAATTGCCCTTGAGGTTGTATAAGACTTTTATTAAGGGAAAGGGGAAAAAATGGTAATTTTGTCTTAGGAGAGGATAACTTTGGCTGAGGAGAAGTCAATTACGTTATTTTCATTTAGGCATAAACTGAATATCCTGCTGGAAGCCTAGAGAGAACCAAGCTAGAAGGAAGGAGAAGAAGAGCTAGTTTTCTTGAGATCAAGGAAGGGATTCAAGGCTAGGATTTGGGAGATTGAGATAGGTTCAAAGGTAAGTTCTAATTGAGTTTCTAGATTGGATTCTGTTGAGATATGTTATGGGTGTGAGCTTTTATTTTGTGGATCATTGGAGTGAAGACTTTGCAAGGTTCAACTTGGGATTAGAGGAATTGGGCTTGGAATTGAATTTGAAAGAAGTTCAAGGTCGAAATTCTACTTGAGGTAAGAGTTTCATGCATCTCTGAAGTTTAATTGTTTGTGTGGTTCATATATTCTGAAGGGTGGTTTAAGTTTTATAAGGTGTGGTTTAAGTTTTGTGAATTTTGGGTCATTAGGTGATTCTTGGCTTTGATTGTGTGTTTGGGTTTGTTGCTGTGATTTCTTAGTTGCCATATTGTTTATCTGAATTTTTAGTCTGAATTGGGACTTGGGTGTACGTTCATGTTGATATGGAAGAGTTTTGGCTCAGGAAAAATCTTGGGCAAAACCCAATTTTCTGGGTTCGTGTATGAGCGTCGCAGCCCCCATAGGGCTGTGCCGCAGCGCTAGGCTAATTTCAGGAAGTGGAAATTTGAGTTTTTAGGGTTTTGGCTCAGGGGACGCTTTCGCTACCTTGTGTGGGGAAACGGAAGGTCCCGAGAGCACGGGATTGGTTATGGGAGGTGAGTATGAATTGGTTAGTAATGAGAGTGTTATGTGTGTATTGTAACTAGGTTTTCAGCGAGGCTCGGGTTAGAGGACTGTGCTAGGGATTTTGGTGCTCAAGAAGCTCGGGACATATGTAAAGGAGCTGCACCCGGTTGTGAATTTATAATGGGACTAAGAGTTCCCTATTCTTGTATGTGTTATGAAAGTAGGTATTATACCGTGAGAATATTAAATCAATGGCCTAGGAGTGCCAGAGTTTACATTGGCGCACAAGGTGCAACTAAGCCACTGGTAGCTATGGACAACTTACTATTCACTAGCTCGATTTAAGTGGACCAGAGTTAGTGGGGTAAACAGAGGGTGCGGCCTAAGGGCGTCGCCCCTAATTATTGTGTGATCTGGTTATCATTATTAACTGCTGAACATGATGTGCCGAATAGCTGAGTAATAGCTTGTGGATTCTTGGTTATGTCTGTGAGTTATATGATTAATGTGGATTGCTAAATGTATGAACATGCTTTAATAATTATTAAATTGTTACCATCATTTGTGGTATGGTGTTATGTTTTCTTACTGTACCTTGGCTCATGGGTGCTACATGGTGCAGGTAAAGGCAAGGGTAAGCTTGATCAGCCCTGATTCGGAGAGCTCTAAAGGCAGAATGTACATGACTAGCTGCTCGGCCGCCACAGTTGTGGGAGGGACAGGAACAGGAGGACCTTAAATGTCTATTTTGGCTTTAGAGTGGCTAGTGGTTGTTTATACCTTGAAATATTTTATACTGACTTTCAAACGTTGTTTCTTTTGGGATCCCTTCTACAAACGTTTAATTATATGAAATGTATCTTTTATGACCAAAACCTTTTTAGCCCTAGTTCATTAATTTTTTAGTACACGTTTTCAACTAAAGGACTTGATTAGCAAGTCCTGCACCTTTATAAATACACAGTATAACGATCTTGGCTACCGAGGGTGTTACAACTTGGTATCAGAGCATCCTAGGTTTAAGGGTTCCTTAAGACCAGCTGGACATGTACATTCGCTGCTAGAGACAAGCTCGATTTAGGGTTTGGTAAATGTGTATATGTGCTTGGAAAGAAATATGATTATTGATATCTGTTGGATTGATAAGGAGCATGAGATACTGATAGGGCCTGGCCTTTGACTATTGTGTGATAATATTGAGGCGTGCTTATTAGCATTGTTGTGCATGCAAATGAATATCTGAATAATTAGCTGCATATCCTGTATATATGGGTGAATGTATGGATGGATGTGTATATCTTAACTGTTGAGTGGTGATGTTGGGGCATGCTTATTAGCAATGCTAGTGCATGTGGATTAATGCCTATATCTTGATTGCTTGTGATTGGTTATGTTCCATTGGTGGATTTTGGATAAGCTTTTACCCTGTCATCATGGTCTGATTTCTGAGTCGTTGATTGCAGATTAACTTGGATAACTATGCATCCAAGGAAATCTATGTGACTAGCCCACACTAGGTCTGGGACCAGAGGTGATGACCACGGCCAGATTCCTTTGCCAGTCCCTGAGAACTGGCAGTAGATTATGGCAGAGATACAAGCGTGACTTCAGAGCCAAGATGAGCATATTCATCTTCTACGACAGCAGGCTCCATCAGAAAGTACTGCACCTATTTTTCCACCTGTAGTGGCACCAGTTATTCAGCCAGTAGAAGTGGGGAACAGGTGGGAGCCATTGTATGAGTAGTTCCGGAAGCAGCATCCTCCAACTGTTGAGGGATGACCTGATCCACTGAAGGCCGAACAGTGGATGACAATGATTACTATTATCCTGGACTTCATGAGGATAGAAGGTTATGACAGAGTGGCTTGTGCCACGTATATGCTGAGAGAGGATGCCCGCATCTGGTGGGAAGTGGCATCACAGACCAGGGACGTCACTGCTTTGAGTTGGGATGGATTTAAGGATTTGTTTAGCCAGAAATACTACAATGTTGCCATCAGAGCAGCGATGGTTAATGAGTTTGTGGGGTTAGTGCAGGGCAACATGATAGTTACAAAGTATGCCCTAAAGATCGATAAACTTGCAAAATTTGCACCAGATCTTGTGCCTACAGATGCTGCTAGGCAAGACAGATTCATTAGAGGGCTTAATGCTATGATAGCCCGGGATGTGAGGATTACAACAGTACTTGAGGGGACGACCTATGCCCAGGCTGTTGAGAAAGCTCTTACTGCTAAGGAAGCAGAGAATAAGATTTGGAAAGAAAGTGCAACGAGGCGTGAGGGTCGCAGAGTGGTGCCTCCTTATTCTGGGTCTGGTAGGGGCGGAGGCCCCAGTGATTTTAAGAGAAAGACCCTTGACACTTTGACCGCTGCTGGACCTAATAGGAGGGATTAGGGTGCTTATAGTGGCCTTCAAGGAGGCGGTGAAGCATGGAGGAGCTATCCAGAGTGCCTGAGGTGCAGAAGACGCCATCAGGGCGAGTGTTGGGCCAAGGCCTGCTATGTGTACGGGGTAGTGGGGCACCTCAAGAAGGATTGCCCAACAGTGAAGACAGGGGAAGCAGGAAAGGTGGACAACTTGACTCCAGCTCGAGTGTTCACTTTGACACAGGCAGAGGCCGAGGTTAGTCCCTCGATGGTGACAGGTCAGCTTTCTAGCGCTGGCTCTCCTTTTACTGTATTGATTGATTCTAGTGCTACACACTCATTTGTTTCTAGCAAGGTGATTGATAGATTGTGTAGACCTAGTGAGTATCGTACTGCGGGGTTTGGGACTTTATTGCCTACTGGGGAATTGGTAGTCTCTAGGAGGTGGGTTAGAGCACTGACAGTGGTGGTTGATAGTAGGGAGCTTTCAGTAAACTTAATTGAGTTAGACATGGAGGATTTTGATATGATTCTAGGGATGTGTTGACTGGTTAGATATGGGGCTACTATTGACTGCAGGAAGAAGATGGTGACTTTTGAGCCTGAGGGCGAGGACCCTTTTATTTTCGTGGGTGCGGTATGTGGACCCCACATACCCTTGATATCGACATTGAGAGCCAGAGACTTGTTACAGGGAGGATGTATAGGTTTTCTGGCTAGTGTGGTGGACATTACTAGGGTTTTGCCAGTAGGGCCGGGAGAGACCAGGGTGGTTTGTGAGTATTTAGATGTATTTCCTGAGGATCTACCAGGATTGCCGCCGCGAAGGGAGATTCAGTTTGTTATTGAGTTAGCATAGGGGACGGAACCAATATCGAGAGCACCATATAGGATGGCAATGGCAGAATTAAAGGAATTGAAGATTCAGCTACATGAACTTCTCGACCTGGGATTCATCAGGCCCAGTTACTCTCCATGGGGCGCTCTAGTTTTGTTTGTGAAGAAGTAATACGAGACTCTGAGGTTATGTATAAGTTGCAGAGAATTGAACAAGTTGACCATTAAGAACAAGTACCCTCTACCAAGGATCGATGACTTGTTTGATCAGTTGCAGGGGAAGACAGTGTTCTCAAAGATTGATCTTCGATTTGGTTATCACCAGTTGAGGATCAAGGATGAGGAGATACCGAAGATGGCCTTCCGAACGCAGTATGGGCACTATGAGTTTTTGGTCATGTCTTTTGGTTTGACCAATGCCCTGGCTGCTTTTATGGATATAATGAATATGGTGTTCAAATATTTCTTGGACCAGTTCGTCATTGTCTTCATCGACGACATTTTAGTATAATCCATTTAGGAGGCAGAGCACGAGCAACATCTTCGACAGGCTTTGCAGAGGTTAAGGGAGCATCAATTATATGCAAAGTTTAAGAAGTGTGAGTTTTGGTTGCCAGAAGTGACTTTTCTTTGGCATATAGTTGGCGCAGAGGGGATTAAGGTGGATCCGTCCAAGGTAGAGGCAGTGAGAGATTGGCCGAGGCCAAGAACACCTTGGAGGTTCAGAGTTTCCTCGGGTTAGCAAGTTATTAAAGGCGGTTTGTAGATGGATTCACGAAGATTGCTACACCGATGACAGAGTTGACACAGAAGAATCAGAAGTTTGTTTGGTTAGAGAAGTGTGAGAACAGTTTCCAAGAATTGAAGCGACGACTTATTACGACACTTGTGCTGAGTCTTCCTTTGGAGAAAGGAAAGTTTGTGGTATACTATGATGCATCAAGATTGGGTTTCGGCTGTGTGCTGATGCAAAATGAGAAAGTTACAGATTATGCATCACGGCAGCTGAAGGAGTATGAACAGCAATATCCTACCCATGATCTGGAACTGGCGGCAGTGGTATTCGCACTGAAGGTGTGGCGATATTATCTGTATGGGGAGAAGTGCGAGATATACACTGACCACAAGAGTTTGAAGTATTTCTTCACCCAGAAGGATTTGAACATGAGGCAAAGGCATTGGCTGGAGTTGATAAAGGATTATGACTGTGACATTCTTTACCACCCAGGGAAAGCCAATGTGGTGGCAGATGCATTGAACCAAAGGGGCTCGGTTCAGTTATTTAGTTCTGTTCAGATGTCTAGTGAACTGGCAGATGAGATGACAAGGGAAAGAATAAAAATGGTGGTGGGCCAACTGGCCAATGTTACCTTTCAGTCGACCCTACTAGAGCGGATCAAGGATGGTCAATTGGTGGATGTCCAGTTACAAGAAGTTAGGGAGAATGTCTTAGCGGGGGTAGCTAAGGACTATTCTGTTTCTGAGGTTGGTATGCTTCGGTATCAGGGGCGGATTTGTGCTCTAGTGGATGAAGGGATTAGATGAGAGATTATATATAATTCTCACACTACACTGTACTCGCTTCATCCGGGTACCACGAAGATGTATCAGAATCTACAGACATTATATTGGTGGCCCGGGATGAAGAAGGATGTGATGGAGTATGTGGCCAGGTGTTTGACATGTCAGCAAGTGAAAGCTGAGCATCAGCGACCAGCGGGGTTGCTTCAGCCTTTGGGTATCCTCGAGTGGAAATGGGAGGATATTACTATGGATTTTATGGGAGGTTTACCCAGGACTGTAGGGCTTCATGACTCAGTGTGGGTGATAGTGGACAGATACACCAAGTCAGCTCATTTTCTGCCAGTGAAGTTGACTTACACAGTGGAGCAGTATGCAGAATTGTATGTGAGGGAGATAGTTCGTCTCCATGGGGTTCCTAAGTCTATTGTATCTGATCGAGACCCTTTCTTTACCTCCAAGTTCTAGGGTGCTCTGCAGAAAGCCATGGGGACTCAGTTGAATTTTAGCACAACCTTTCACCTTCAGACTGATGGACAGTCTGAGAGGACGATTCAGGTGTTGGAGGACATGCTTAGGGCGTGTGTGATTGACTTTGAGGGATCTTGGAGTAAGTATCTCCCGTTGATTGAGTTTTCATATAACAACAGTTATCAGTCCACGATTGGAGTGGCTCCTTATGAGATGTTATATGGGAGGAAGTGTAGGTCGCCCATTCATTGGGATGAGATGTGTGAAAGGAAATATTTGGGGCCGGATATGGTTCAGAAGACAAATGAAGCTATTGAGAAGTTCTGAGCCAGAATGCTTGCTTCACAGAGTAGACAGAAAAGCTACACTGACCCTAAGCGTAGGGACGTGGAGTTCCAGGTTGGGGACCACGTGTTTCTGCGAGTTTCACCACTACGAGGGGTTAGAAGATTTGGAGTAAAGAGTAAGCTGAGCCCTCGATTTGTTGGACCTTTCGAGATTCCAGAAAGGGTTGGAAAGGTGGCTTACAGGTTGGCCTTGCCACCGTCATTGTCGGGAGTTCATGATGTATTCCATGTTTCTATGTTGCGGAAGTATGTCTCAGATTCAACACATGTGTTGAAGTATGAGGACTTGGAATTGCAGAAAGATTTTTCTTATGAGGAACGACTGGTTCAGATTTTGGATAAGAAGGATAAGGTTCTACGGAATAAGACAATTTCGCTAGTTAAGGTTTTGTGGAGGAATAGTAGAGTCGAGAAAGCGACTTGAGAGCTTGAATCGGTGATGCGGGATCAGTATCCTGAGCTATTCAGGTAAATTTCGAGGAAGAAATTCTCAGTAGGAGAGGATAGTTGTTACAAACCAAAACATCACTAATTAGGCTTAAGGGCCTTGATTAGTGTGTCGGGAGGGCACAATTTGTTTATGTGTGAATTAAGTAGTTTAATGCATGATTCTATGTTAAGCATGCTTGTCTGATTATATGAACTTGTGAAATGCATGTGGGCCCCATTTGGTTCCTAGGGGCATCTTTGTAATTTTAGCCCGTTGAGGGCATAAATGTGATATTTGTATATATTGTGAGTGATACCATGTGTAAGTGGTGATATAATTGTGATGCAAGACCCGAGATGGTCCTAGGGAGTCGTTTAGCTAGAAAGTCACAACAGGGTCAGATACCCGGCTCGGGAGAAGCTTAGGGGTATTTTGGGAATATTATAATGTGTTTGGGAATTATTGAGTAGCGGTTAGTAACTTAGTAATGGTTTAGACATGTCGGGGTTAAATGTGGATTAATAGGAATACTTGAGGATTTAGCGGGATTTAGGTGAAATGGCAGAATTGCCCTTGAGGTTGTATAAGACTTTTATTAAGGGAAAGGGAAAATATGGTAATTTGGTCTTAGGAGAGGATAACTTTAGCTGAGGAGAAATCAATTACGTTATTTTCATTTAGGCATAAACTGAATATCCTGCAGGAAGCCTAGAGAGAACCAAGATAGAAGGAAGGAGAAGAAGAGTTGGTTTTCTTGAGATCAAGGGAGGGATTCAAGGCTAGGATTTGGGAGACTAAGCTAGGTTCAAAGGTAAGTTCTAATTCAGTTTCTAGATTGGATTCTGTTGAGATATGTTATGGGTGTGAGCTGAGTTGTGTTTATTTTGTGGATCATTGGAGTGAAGACCTGGCAAGGTTCAGATGGGGATTAGAGGAATTGGGTTGGAATTTAATTTGAAAGAAGCTCAAGGTCGAAATTCTACTTGAGGTAAGAGTTTCATGCATCTCTGAAGTTTAATTGTTGGTGTGGTTTATATATTCTGAAGGGTGGTTTAAGTCTTTTAAGGTGTGGTTTAAGTTTTGTGAATTTTGGTTCATTAGGTGATTCTTGGGTTTGATTGTGTGTTTGGGTTTGTTGCTGTGATTTCTGAGTTGTCATACTGTTTATCTGAGGTTTTAGGTTGAATTAGGACTTAGGTGTACCTTGGTGTTGACTTGGAAGAGTTTTTGCTCGGGAAAAATGTTGGGAAAAACCCAGTTTTCTGGGTTCGCATATGAGCGTCGCGACCCTGTTCTTCCGTGCCGCGACACTAGGTTGAATCAGTAGATGGGGACCATTCTGGGCGTCGCGGCCCCTATAGGGTTGTTCCGCGGCGCTAGGCTAATTTCATGAAGTGGAAATTTTAGTTTTTAGGGTTTTGGCTCAGGGGACGCTTTCGCTACCTTGTGTGGGGAAACGAAAGGTCCCAAGGGCACGGGATTGATTTTGGGAGGTGAGTATGAATTGGTTAGTAATGAGAGTGTTATGTGTGTGTTGTAACTAGGTTTTTGGCGAGGCGAGGGTTAGAGGACTGTGCTAGGGATTTTTGTGCTCAAGAAGCTCGGGACATAGGTAAAAGAACTGCACCCAGTTGTGAATTTATAATGGGACTAAGAGTTCCCTCTTCTTGTATGCGTTATGAAAGTAGGTATTAAACCGTGAGAATATTAAACCAATGGCCTAAGAGTGCCAGAGTTTACATTGGCGCACAGGGCGCGGCTCAGCCACTGGTAGCTGAGGACAGGTTAATATTCACTAAGCTCGGTTTAAGCGGACCAGAGTCAGTGGGGTAAACATTTGGTGCGGCATAAGGGCGTCAACCCTAATTATTGTGTGATCTGATTATCATTATTAACTGCTAAACATGATGTGCCGAATAGCTGAGTATTAGCTTGTGGATTCTTGGTTATGTCTATGAGTTATGTGATTAATGTGGATTGCTAAATGTATGAACATGCTTAAATAGTTATTAAATTGTTAGCATTGTTTGTGGTATGATGTTATGTTTTCTTGCCGGGCCTTGGCTCATGGGTGCTACGTGGTGCAGGAAAAGGCAAGGGTAAGCTTATCAGCCCTGATTCGGAAAGCTCTGAAGGCAGAATGTACATTACTAGCTGCTCAACCGCCACGGTTGAGGGAGGGACAGGAACAGGAGGACCATAAATGTCTGTTTTGCCCTTAGAGTGGCTAGTGGTTGTTTATACCTTGAAATTTTGTAAATTGACTTTCAAACATTTTTTCTTTTGGGATCCCTTGTACAAAACGTTTAATTATATGAAATGTATCTTTTATGACCAAAACCTTTTTAACCCTAGTTCATTAAAGTTTTAGTGACACATTTTCAACTAAAGGACTTGATTAGCATGTCTTGCACCTTTATAAATACACAGTGTAACAGTCTTGGCTACCCAGGGCGTTACACTCATAATCCTTTGGACTCGCATGGCGTCGGTTGTTACTATCTAAAGTGAAAACCTAACCATCCTGTCAAACTTCTGTGCATAGTCGGTAACAGAAAAGTTCCCTTGAACTAAAGTCACGGTCTCGTCCACCCTAGTTTCCAACACAACCGCACTGTAGTAGTTCTTGCCAAATTCCTGAACAAAGTCTTCCCAGGTCATAGTATTCAAGTCACGAGTCTGCTTCACCACATCCGATCATATCCTTGCGTCTAACTTGAATAGGTGAGTTGTAGATGAAACCCTCTGATGATCGTTTTAACCCTTGTGATCAGGCTTCTACTGACTTCAACCAATCCTCTGCTACCATAGGGTCATCTTTCCCTTTGAAAATAGGTGGGGCTTGCTTTTTGAAGAGCTCATAGACTGGCTCAAATCCATAAGCCATAGGTAGTGGTCCAGGTGTTGATACTAGAGGCTTAGGCTATACCACCGTTACCTAGAGTGTTTGGGGTACTTGCTTGGCTTGCGCCAACTCCTCATCCCTCTATCTCAAATGTTCCCTCAACCTCACTTTTTCTATCACCAAATCCACAGTCGGTGCAGCTGGTGTTGTTGGTTGGGCAAGTGGCATTTGCAAATCAGGAATTTATGCAGCATTAGGACATGTAGAGGCACCTCTTCCTCCGCCTCTCTCTCTTCCCCTACCTCCTTTTCCGACTCTTCCTCTCTTTGACATTATGAAATTCTTAAGCACTGAAAGAATGTCATAAGAGAGGATAAATCACAAAATGGTTTGGTTACTTATAGTAATTCACGAAATTTGTCATACATTCCCACATCCACACCATTTAGAGTTTGCAAAAGAGAAAATATTAAACCATAATATCCAAAGTTTGTTCAAAATTATTCCAAAAATTCAAACATCCAATAAAGTGTTTAAATAACCATAGGAAAATCCATAAGTTCTTAAGGGATTATTTTAGAAAAATCTAATTTTATTCGTTAAAATTTATTGAAAGAAAATTCGAGATGGACTCTAGTCCTCAATCGTGGACTCATCCCCTGAGCTGTAGTCGAAGACGTCTTCTGGAATGTGTAAGTAATCAGGAGCGCTAGCCAATGTCCTCATTCTGGTGCTCCCTTTTGGTATGGTGTGTATTGCTTCTTGACGTGCCATCTGCCATTCTAAATCATGCACCGTCTCAAATCGTTCCTCCATCTCTCTATCATCCTTCTTTATCATGACCAACTTCAAATGCCTTAAATTGTAATTTTCTATGAGGTCGTAAATCGTGTATTTGAACGTGCTCCATTCCAAATCATCCTGGATGACATCGTGCCATTCCATGGTCAACTAGAGGAGAGCCTCGGGATTTATAGACAACGCTTCCCTTAGCACCCAGTATTGCTATATAAGCCACATCAATGCCCCTCTTTTGTTAATAAATCCTTGGATACGATCGCAAACTACCTCTGTCGTTTTTAGTACGGCGATCCTCCAATCATTGTGATCCTCATTGAGTTAAACCTTAGGTATCGCGCGAATCTCTTTGAGTAATTGTTTCTTAGTGGTTCTAATAATAGGAGGCATCTTTCTAAACTGCGATTAAAAAACGACATTCAAAGCAAGTTTTTATTACGCAGTGAAGTGATATTTTCCCGTCTTTAGCATGTATGGGGAGGGTCCTTGTAAACATGAACGATCAGCTCTGATACCATTTATATAGCACCCTATTTTATTACTTTGTAAAAACGTTACTTATCTCATAGATAATTAGAAAAATACCACTTAAAAGATAAACTCATTGGGGCCATGATAAAACATGCAAGTTTGGGCTCAATAGTTTAAAATAAAAATAAAGTATTCATATGCAATGTCTAAAGAAAATAAAATTTTAAGTCCCACTAGCATATTTAAAAATCAAATTAATAACATAGTTTCTTTAAATCTCGACCCTTATATTGATATTTTATTCGTTCATAGGAACCCCCCCCCCCCCCCCCCGGCCATACACACTCAGACGTCAAAACTCTCCACATCACAGCATGTGCCAGAGAGAAGTCTTATTTATTACCTGAAAAGGAGAAAGAAAGGGGATGAGCTAAAAGCCCAGTAAGAAAGTACAACAAGAGCAAAGAAAAGACAAGAAAGACATGTTACAACGCAGTTCATAATATCATCATACTCATATCTCATAATCATAAATTAAGCATGGTCACACATCACATTCATTCAACATAAGGATACTCTTTGTGATCATGACACCTCTGTTTTCCATGTAAAATCGTGAGGTAACTAGTATAACTGGGCTAGTAAAACCTCCTTTATGAGGTAAACAAGATCTCAGGTTTTTGAATAACCTCGGCACGTCCGCCTTTTGAGTTACGTCATATCCTTAGTAACTCTTTTGTTGCGTTGCGTTCAGCACGCTAGCAACCTTCTCTTTTCATTTCATCATACAAACACATGTAATCCAGTTCACATCAAAACAAAGAAAATACATGTTGCATCATACTTTTCATAACATATCAAGAAATAATTCTACTTTTCCATATCACATGGTTTATCATCAAAACATAGCATCATCATCTACATAGCACATTATTCATTGTAATATACAAGTCTTACCATTTCATAGAATAAACATAGAAATTCTATCTTACTTCCTTACCTCAGGTTCGAGCAAAGCAAAATTTAGAAAACGTAACGAGCCTATAATCATAACCAAACATTCTTCTCTTACAATAGTGTAAGACTACTCATGCCCAACATATATATCTCACGTGTGCATGGGCCATGCACACGTGGCACAAGTTGCTCAATATTTGCAAACATACAACATTTCTACATAAAATCATAATAGAATAATGTTAATTCTAACTATTAACCCTTCATGGTTACAAAGTAAATGTCATGTGTTTGAATAATAGGCATATAACTGAACGTCAAAATGGATATGCATGCGACATACATACGTGGAGCGTTCTTAAAATTTAACGTTTTATAATGATAATTCCTACATGCTTATTCCTTTCCTCTCAATCAAAAATTCAGCACATAGCTTATTTACCATTAATTGTTTATCTAAATCCCAAATTTTTTTATACAAATTTTAATACAACATATTTATTTTATAAAATAATCATTTAAGCATTTAGTAAGTTATCATAAAATAATAATTCTATTTATTATTTAAATAGCATAAAAAATGTGACAACTAAATAAGTTTCTTTTTTCTTTTAGAAAATAATTTTTCTAATCTCTAAAAACTGCATGTTTTTAAATGTGAAAATTCATAAATAAAATGTGAAAAAATTTAATTTTTATATATATCATTTAAGACATAAATTATATGGGTTCATCTTTAATAAAATAATTATTTTATCTTAATAACCCAAGTTTCAGTAACTAATAATTTATTTTAAAAAAAAGAAATCATAAATGGATTTAAACCGGCATCTTTTTCACATTTTAAATAAAAAAAACTGCACATAAATAATATTGTGAAATATACATGTGACATTTTGAGAAAACCACATTCATCATATACATAGTTTCAGGTTTAATTTATTGATGCGCTAGTTTTATTTATCTCACTTAAAAGACTTTTCTTTCTATTATCCAACAATTCCAGCAACTATTTATTCAATCAAAATCACAAACTTGGATTAAAATTATATTTTCTTTCATAAAATATACAAAAAAATATGCATGTATAAATTTCAAAAAACACCATTAACATGTGAAATAATATGCCCTTTTATTTACTTAAAATTAAATACCACTTGAGAAATCATATGTGCATTTGAAAACATTAATTTACCATTATCATCACAAATCATAAAAAAAAAAAAAGCAAGAACAATTTATTGATGCATGTAAGGGGCTTAATACCCATTCCCAAACTTAACAAATTAATCTAACATGTTTCTAATGATTATATATGACATCAAATAGAACAAAAAATTATCATTCAATGATAATCTCTATAGGCCGAAACCCACATGAACAACAATCATTAAAAAAAATACTAATAATCTCATTCACATTCATATTACCATTATCATGCAATAAATAATCAAACCATATTAAATTATACACACATGGCCAAAAAAATTATGGCACCAATCATGAAAACAATACCAATAAACCCATTCTAAAATCCTTGTATCATGACCATGTTCCCTTCCATCAAAACATAACAAAACCCCAAATACAACCAAATCACAACAAGCCTATAATTCCCTATCATTCAAAGCAAAAATCTAAAATCAAACCACTATCAATAACGAAATACTCATCAAAAACAAATATCAAGGCTAAGATTTACTACCTCCCTTGTGATGATCAAGACTCAATATATAGAAAGATGGTAATCACCTTCTTGGCACACCTAGGGTTTCTCGAACCCAAACAAAGAAAAAAAGAAACCCAACAACAACCAAGAAACAAAAGAGTTAGCAAATCGAAAGATGAGGAGATGAATTAGAGAATACAATATATAAAAACTCAAACACATACCCTAGGATTCAAAATCCTTGTTCTTCTTCTTCTCCTTCTCATTTCTCTTCTTCCTTTCTTTCTTTCTTCCTTCCTTTCTTTCTTTCTCTCTCTCTCTCTCTCTCTTCTCTCCTCCTGACGACGGAACCACAAGAGAAAATGGGCTCTTTTCTTTCTTTTCGTTCCTTTTAATTAACCCTAGAGACAATAGTCTAGCCTAGTGGGGATGGGAAAGTTTCCCAATCCATTTTCCCTTAATTCTGCTAAAAAAATCAAATAGTAATGATAGAATAAATCTACTAGGATAAATGGTAGTAATCAAGGAAAAATGTCTTCTTAAAAATAAAATAAAAAAAGAAGGAAACCCACCCCTTGATTCCCTCACTCCCTTGACCGACCCTTCTTTCTCCCTCTCTCTTCCTATGCTCGTCCAAATGAGGCCATTTCACTCATTCATCAACTTTCCAACTTTCCCATTTTGCTACAAATCATTGCCATGTTTCCTTTCTTATTCTCCTTATCATAGAATAAATAAATAAAATGGGAAAAATACATAATAGTCTATTGTATGCTCACCATCCATACCATGCACATGCACACACACAATTGCTCAAGTTCATCACTATAACGACCCAAAATTACTAATAAGGCTTAAGGGCCTTGATGGGTGTGCCAGGAGAGCATAATTGGTTTTTATGTTATTTAAATGATTTAATGCATGATTATGTGATAAGCATGCTTATATGATTATATGGATAGGTGAAATGTATGTTTATGAGTATTAATAAGCATGTGGGCCCTGTTTAGCTTATAACGAGATATTTATAATTTTGGCCCGCTGAGGGCATAAATGTGATTATTTGTGAAAAAAAATTTAAGACTACATTATTATGTGGATGTATTTGCAGCATATGGCTCGAGGCGATCTTAGTGAGCTGTTTAGCGAAATATTAATGGAGGGGATTTATACCCGGCTCGGGGCAGCCTGGGGGTATTTCTGGGAATTTGGGAAATATATTGGAGATTATTAGATATTGGGGACAATAACTGGTTATTAATTAGATGACATGATTTATGTGGTAAATATTAGGGACACTTGAGGAACTAGCGGGAATTGGGAGCAAATAACAAAAATGCCCTTAGAATGATTAAAAGACTTGGATTTAATTGGGAGGGCAAAAGGGTCTTTTGATATTAAGGGGGATAATGGATATATTCTGTTCATTTAGACTTTAGTGGAAGTTGTAGAAATGGGCTAGAAGCTGAAAAGGAAAGGAAAAACAGAGACTCCCAACTCACCATCTTTCTCCCACATGATTTCTTCTTTCTCTCTCTCTTTCATGTGGATTTTGGAGCTGAGAACCCAGAGAAAGTCTAGACTAGGTCTTGGGACTTTGATCTTTGGAGTGGCTATGAGTTCAACTGAAATTAGCTTCCAATTAAGGTAAGGTTTGAAAGGTTTTGACTGAATTTGCTGAGCTTTGCTGGGTATGGTTTCTGAGTTTCATTTTCGGTGGAGGTTTAAAGACATAAAATTGGGAATTTGAAGGACTCGAAGCTGGGAGGAACACTGAGGGCAACCTAGGGTTGGATTCACCCATTTGAGGTAACCATTTCTGACCTTAACTGTCTGAGTTTTCTGGTTATCAGATGGTGTTTTGGAGCTACAAAGCTCAACTTTGATTCCTGTGGTTGATGGGGTTTCTAGCTAGGTTCTGGGTGTTATTATGTTGTATTGGGTGAGCTATAGTGGTTTAAGGACTTGATTTTAAGTTTGGCGGAAAAATTTGGAAGGCTTTTTACGGTTTTGGCTCGAGGAAGTTCGAAGGAAAAACCCAGAAACTTTGCATGTGCTGGTTGTAACATTGTAGCGCTAGGATAGGAGCGCTATGCAACATTTTCTTGAGGGGGTGTAACGACTCAAAATCACTAATATGGCACAAGGGCCTTGATTAGTGTGCAGGGAGGGCATAATTTGTTTATGTGTGAATTTATTAAATTAACGTGTGATTATGTGATAAACATGCTTGTATGGATATTTGAATGTAAATGTGATTATATGTTATATTTAGGAGAACCACATTATTATGTGGGTAATTCCGCAGCATGCGACTCGAGGCGATCCTAGGGAGCTAGTTAGCGGGAAAGTCACAACGGGGCTTAATACCTCACTTGTGGCAAGTCAAGGGGTGTTTCAGTATTAGATGATTATTTGCGCTATCGGGATAATGGAAATAAATAATTGGAGATATATTTGATGTTAGGAAGCTTAGGTGGGAATATTGAGGAATTATACCATTTTTCCCTCGACGACATTTCTGGTACCTCGAGCCTCGGGATTGATGTAATTAATCAAGGTTAGACTAATTAAAATAGAAACTAGTAGAACAAAAACCCAAACTGACCCACTTTGCTCCTCTCTTCCTTCTCTTCTCTCTCAGCTAGGAATTCAGTTGTTTGGGCTGGAATCTTGAAGGTTTAGTCCAGAGTTCAGCTAAGGAAACTCAACTAGGATTAAGGTAAAGGCTGAATTACACTCTTGATCATTAGAATTCTATGTGTTTGGCTGAGTATTAAAAGTGTTCATGGTTTTGATGTTTAAGGACTGAATAAAAGCTGAGAAGCTTGGGTTTTAGCTCAGAAATTATTAAGGAAGTGGTTCATCAAATAAGGTAAGCTTCAATTCGTAGTTTAGAGTTTTAATTATGAGTTTTCATGACTGGTTTTGGAGTTCTTGAGTTACTGGGTTTCATAAATCAAAATGGGATTTTAATGAGTTTTTAAGCTGGGTTTTTGTTGGATTATGTTGCTAGAATCATGTTAAAAGTCTTGTGATCAATGGGTTTTGGAATTAGAGTGCTTTGAGGTTGCTTTGGGCAATGTTAGAATGATAGGAATGGTGGATTTTTTGGGCACAAAGGGCTGGGTCGCGGCTTTGTTCTAGAGTGTCGCGGCCCTACGAAGTAAAGAAGAGCCAAGGAGGCTCTGTAGTGGGGAAGCGCCGCGGCACCACAGGGCAGGGCCGCGGCGCGTGTCTATATTCAGGGAGGCCTAGCCTCTGTTTCAAAGGCGGGCCGCGCCATGGGTTTCAAGGGCCGCAGCCCTTAAGGGTATTTTTTTTATCTTTTAGAGGTTTTAAGCGCAGGAACCTAACCTAGGGTGCTCGGGATCGGTTACACCATGTTTGCTGGAATTCGATGTCCTAGAAGCTAGAACTCCATCTAGAAATATTAACACGATTATTAATGGTACTCCCTATCTTGGTTGTGACTAAGTATTAAGCTAGGGCTCGAGAAGCGGATCGTGCTCGAGAGCCGTCACTCGTAATCAGTGAACTTGGAAATTAAAGGTAAGAAAACTGCACCTGGTTGTGGATTTCTAATAGGACTAAGGGTTCCCTATTTTGTATGCTTTGTAAAGGATGGTATTATGCCATGTAAACAGTAAACCAACGGCCAAAGAGTGTCGAAGTTTACACTAGCGCATAGGGCGCGGCTCGGCCACTGGTAGGTGAGGACAGCTTATTATGCACTGAGCTCGGTTTAAGCGGGTCGGAGTCAGTGGGGTAAACAGAGGGTGTGACCTAAGGTGTCGACCCTAATTATTATGTAATTTGTTTGTTATTATTGATTGGTGGATTGTTATGATGTATAGCTGGGTGATGATTTGCTGACTCTTTGGTTGAATCTTCATGCTTTGTGATTATTGTGGTATGTTAAGTATATGAACATGTTTGAAAGGGGTTATTCAAATGATATTATTGCTTGTTATGTAATATGTTATGTTTTCTTGCTGGGCCTTGGCTCACGGGTGCTTCGTGGTGCTGGTAAAGGCAAAGGAAAACTTGATCAACCCTGATTTGGAGAGCTCTGAGAGAAGAATGTACATGATCAGCTGCTTAGCCGCCACGGTTGAGGGGAGACAGGGACAGGAAAACCATAAACTTGTGTTTTGCCTTTAGAAAGGCTGGTGGTTGTCTGTACACTGGAAATTTTGTAAACAAACTTTTAAATGCTATTTATTTTGGGATCCCATGTGTAAAATGTTTAATTATATAGAAAGTATCTCTTGAGACCAAAACCTTTTAACCCTAGCACATTAATGGCTTTAGTAATCACATTTTTAATTGATTGGATTATTAGCAAGTCCTGCACCTTTATAAATACACAATGTAGCGGTCTTGGCTATCCAGGGCATTACAACTGGGTATCAGAGCGTCCTAGTTTTAAGGGTTCTTGAAGACCGGTTGGACATGTACATTCGTTGCCAGAGATAAGCTCGGTTTAGGGTCTGGTAATGTGTATGTATATGTGCATATATGCTTGTATGTCTGGAATCAACTATGAATGTTGTTATTTATTGGATTAATAGGAAGCATAAGATGCTGATAGGGCCTGGCCCTTGACTGCTGTATGGAAATATTAAGGCATGCTTATTAGCATCGCTGTGCATGTAAATGAATATTTGGATGATTAACTGCATATTGTGTATGGGTGAATGCTTTTATCTTAGCTGTTGTGTGGTAATGTTGGGGCATGCTTATTAGCAGCTGGTGCATGTGGATAAATGCCTATAATTTGACTCTTTGTGATTGGTTATGTCCCTTTGGTGGATTTTGGAGAAGCTTTTACCCTGTCATCATGGTCTAATTGCCGAGTCGTTGATTGTAGATTGACTTGGATAGCTATGCATCCAAGAAAATCTACACGACTAGCCGGCACTGATTCTGGGACCGGAGATGATGATCAGGGCCAGATTCCTCCGCCAGTCTCTGAGAACTGGCAGCAACTTATGGCAGATATGCAAGCGCGATTGCAGAGTCAAGATGAACAAAATTTTTTGTTGCGACAACATACCTCATTAGGGAGTGCTGGTCCTATTGTACCACCTGCAGTAGTACCAGTTATGCAGTTAGGAGAGATTAGGAACAGGTGGGAGCCGTTATATGAGCGGTTCAGGAAGTAGCAGCCCCCAATCTTTGGGGGAGGACCAGATCCACTAAAGGCCGAGTAATGGCTGACTATGATTACTACTATCCTAAATTTCATGAGGATAGAGGGGCATGACAGAGTGACCTGTGCCATGTATATGTTGAGGGATGATGCCCGCATCTGGTGGGAAGTGGCCTCACAGACCAGGGATGTCACTGCATTAAGTTGGGAAGGATTTAAGGACTTGTTCAGTCAGAAGTACTATAATGTTGCCATCAGGGTAGCAAGGGTTAATGAATTCGTAGGGTTGGTTCATGGCAGCATGACAGTTACAGAATATACCCTTAAATTTGACAGACTCGCGAAGTTCGCACCAGAACTTGTGCCTACTGATGCAGCCAAGCAAGACAGGTTCATTAGGGGGCTTAATGCCATGATAGCCTGGGATGTTAGGATTACAATGGTACCTGGAGGAACAACTTATGCCTAGGACGTTGAGAAGGCTTTTACCGCTGAGGAAGAGGAGAACAAAATTTGGAAGGAAAGTGTAGTAAGGCACGAGGGTCGCAGGGTGGTGCCTCCTTATTCTGGGTCAGGTAGGGGCGGAGGCCCCAGGGATTTCAAGAGAAAGACCCCTGACACTTCAACCATTGCTGGTCCTGATAGGAGGGGTCGAGGTGGTCAGGGCGGCCGTCAGGGCAGCGGTGAACCATGGAGGAGTTATCCAGAGCGCCCAAGGTATAGAAGGCGCCATCAGGGAGAATGTCGAGCCAAGGCTTGCGATGTATGTGGCACGGTGGGGCACCTGAAGAAGGATTTCCCAACAGTGAAGAAAGGGGAAGCAGGAAAGGTGGACAACTTGACTCCAGCTTGAGTGTTCACCTTGACGCAGGCAGAGGCCGAGGCCAGTCCCTCGGTAGTGACAGGTCAGCTTTCTAGCGCTGTCTCTCCTTTTTCTGTATTGATTGATTCTGGTGCTACACATTCCTTTGTTTCTAGTAAAGTGATTGATATACTGTGTAGACCTAGTGAGTATCAGACTGCGGGGTTTGGGACTTTATTGCCTACTGGGGAACTGGTAGTTTCTAGGAGGTGGATTAAGGCACTGCCAGTGATGGTTGATATTAGGGAGCTTTTTGTTGACTTGATTGAGCTAGATATGGAGGACTTTGGCATGATCTTAGGGATGGATTGGTTGGTCAGATATGGGGCTACTATTGACTACAAGAAGAAGATGGTGACTTTTGAGCCTGAGGGTGAGGATCCTTTAGTCTTTGTGGGTGCAGTGTATGGACCTCGCATACCCATGATATCTGTATTGAGAGCCAGAGACTTGTTACAGGGTGGATGTATGGGTTTTCTGGCTAGTGTTATGGACACTACCAAGATGTTGCCAGTGGGGACGGGAGAGACGAGGGTGGTTTGTGAGTATTTAGATGTATTTCCTGAGGAGCTACCGGGATTGCCGCCACGCAGGGAGATTCAATTTGTTATTGAGTTAGCACCGGGGACAGAACCAGTATCAAGAGCACCATATAGGATGGCACCAGTAAAGTTGAAGGAGTTGTAGATACAACTACAAGAACTTCTAGATTTGGGATTCATCAGGCCTAGTTACTCCCCATGGGGCGCTCCAGTTTTGTTTGTTAAGAAGAAGGACGAGACTTTGAGGATGTGTATAGATTACAGGGAATTGAACAAGTTAACTATTAAGAATAAGTACCCTCTACCAAGGATTGATGACTTGTTCGATCAGCTGCAGGGAAAGACAGTGTTCTCAAAGATTGATCATCGATTTGGTTATCACCAGCTAAGGATCAAGGATGAGGACATACTGAAGACGGCCTTCCGAACGCGGTATGGGCACTACGAGTTCTTGGTCATGTCTTTTGGTTTGACCAACTCCCCAGCAAATTTTATGGATCTAATGAACAGGGTGTTCAAGGATTTCTTGGATCAGTTCGTCATTGTCTTCATCGATGACATCTTAGTGTACTCTAGTTCAGAGGCAGAGCACGAGCGACATCTTCGACAGGTTTTACAAAGATTAAGGGAACACCAGTTACATGCTAAGTTTAAGAAGTGTGAGTTTTGGTTGCCAGAGGTGACTTTTCTTGGGCATATAGTTGGCGCGGAGGGGATTAAGGTGGATCTGTCCAAGGTAGAAGCAGTGAGAGAGTGGCTGAGGCCAAGGAACGCCTTAGAGGTGCGGAGTTTCCTCGGGCTAGCGGGTTACTACAGACGGTTTGTGGAAGGATTTTCGAAGATTACTTCCCCAATGACAGAGTTGACTCGGAAGAACCAGAAGTTCGTTTGGTCAGAGAAGTGTGAGAATAGTTTCTGAGAGCTGAAGCGACGGTTTATTATCGCACCTGTACAGAGCATTCCTTTGGATGAAGGAAAGTTTGTAGTATATTGTGATGCATTAAGGATGGGTTTAGGCTGTGTGTTGATGCAGAATGAGAAAGTTATAGCTTATGCATCGCGGCAGCTGAAGGAGTATGAGTAGCGGTATCCTACCCATGATTTGGAACTGGCGGTAGTGGTATTCACACTGAAGGTTTGGAGAAGTGCGAGATATACACTGACCATAAGAGTTTGAAGTATTTCTTCACCCATAAGGATTTGAACATGAGGCAAAGGCGTTGGTTGGAGTTGGTTAAGGACTATGATTGTGATATTCTTTACCACCAAGGGAAAGCCAATGTTGTGGCAGATGCATTGAGCCAGAGGGGCTTGGGGCATTTATTTAGTTCTGTTTAGAACTCGAGAGAATTAGCTGATGAGTTGACCAGGGCAATGATAGAGCTGTTGGTGGGCTAATTGGCCAATATTACCTTGCAGTCGACCCTACTAGAGTGGATCAAGGAGGGGCAGTTGGTAGATGCGCAACTACAGGAAGTTAGGCAGAATGTCTTAGTAGGGATAGCTAAGGACTATTCTGTTTCTGAGGTTGGTATGCTTTGAAATCAGGGACGGATTTGTGTTCCGGCAGATGAGGGGATTAGACGGGAAATACTGTATGAGTCTAACACTGCGCCATACTCACTTCATCCAGGTACCACAAAGATGTATCAAGATCTACAGACATTATATTGGTGGCCTGGGATGAAGAAGGATGTGGCCAGATGTTTGACATGTCAGCAAGTGAAGGCTGAGAATCAGCGGCCAGCAGGGTTACTTCAGCCTTTGGGTATTCCCGAGTGGAAGTGGGAAGACATTATAATGGATTTTGTGGGAGATCTACCCAGGACAATGGGACTTTGTGACTCGGTGTGGGTGATAGTGGGCAGATACACCAAGTCTGCTCATTTTCTACCAGTGAAGTCGACTTATACATTGGAACAGTATGCAAAGTTGTATGTGAGGGAGATAGTTTGTCTCCATGGGGTTCCAAAATCTATTGTATCTGATCGAGACCCTATCTTTACCTCTAAGTTCTGGAGAGCTCTGCAGAGAGCCATGGGGACTCAGTTGAAGTTTAGCACATTCTTTCATCCTTAGACTGATGGACAGTCTGAGAGGACGATTCAGGTGTTGGAGGACATACTTAGGGCATGTGTGATTGATTTTGAGGGATCTTGGAGTAAGTATCTTCCATTCACCGAATCCTCGTATAACTATAGTTATCAATCGAGGATTGGAGTGGCTCCTAAAGAGATGTTATATGGAAGGAAGTGTAGGCCACCCATTCATTGGGATGAGATGGGTGAGAGAAAATATTTGGGGCCAGATATGGTTCAGAAGACAAATGAGGCTATTGAGAAGATTCGAGCTAGAATGCTTGCTTCGCAGAGTAGATAGAAAAGCTACGCTGATCCTAAGCGTAGAGACGTGGAGTTCCAGGTTAGGGACCACGTGTTTCTGCAAGTTTCACCACTGCAAGGGGTGAGGAGATTCGGAGTAAAGGGCAAGCTGAGCCCTCAGTTTGTTGGGCCTTTCGAGATTTTAGAAAGGATTGGACATGTGGCTTACAGATTGGCCTTGCCACCGTCGTTGTCGGGAGTTCACGATGTATTTCATGTCTCCATGTTCCGGAAGTATGTTTCAGATCCGACACATGTATTGAAGTATGAGGGCCTAGAGTTACAGACAGACTTGTCCTAGGAGGAGCGATCGGTTCAGATTTCAGACCCGAAGGATAAAGTTCTACAGAATAAGATGATTCCCTTAGTTAAAGTGTTGTGGAGAAATAGCAAGGTTAAGGAAGCGACCTGGGAGCTAGAGACGGTGATGTGGGATCAGTATCCCGAGCTATTCAGGTAAATTTCGAGGATGAAATTCTCAGTAGGAGGGGATAGTTGTAACGACGCAAAATCACTAATATGGCTTAAGGGCCTTGATTAGTGTGCCGGGATGGCATAATTGGTTTATGTGTGAATTTATTAAATTAACGTGTGATTATATGATAAACATGCTTGTATGGTTATATGAATGTAAATGTGATTATATGTTATATATGGGAGAACCACATTATTATGTGGATAATTTCGCATTATGCGACTGGAGGCAATCCTACGGAGCTAGTTTGCGGGAAAGTCACAACGGGGCTTAATACCTGACATGGGGCAAGTCAAGGGGTGTTCCGGGTATTAGATGATTATTGGGGCTATCAGGATTATGGAAATAAATAATTAGAGATATATTTGAGGTTAGGAAGATTAGGCGAGAATATTGGGGAATTTTACCATTTTTCCCTCGGGGACGTTTTTGGAACCCCGAGCCTCGGGATTGACATAATTAATCAAGGTTAGACTAAGTAAAATAGAAACCAGTAGAACAAAAACCCAAATCGACCCACTTTGCTCCTCTCTTCCTTCTCTTCTAACTCTAGAAAACTACTGAAACCTAAGGGAATTCAGCTAGGAATTGAGTGGCTTGGGCTGGAATCTTGAAGGTTTAGTCCAGTGTTCAACTAAGGAAACTCAACCAAGATTAAGGTAAAGGCTGAATTACACTCTTGATCATTAGAATTCTGAGTATTGGCTGAGTATTAAAAGTGTTTATGGTTTTGATGTTTAAGGATTGAATGTAAGCTGAGAAGCTTGGGTTTTAGCTCAGAAATTGTTAAGGAAGTGGTTCATCAAAGAAGGTAAGAATCAATTCATAGTTTAGAGTTTAAATTCTGAGTTTGCATGACTTGTTCTGGAGTTCTTGAGCTACTGGGTTTCAGAAATCAAAATGGGATTTTAATGAGTTCTTAAGATGGGTTTTTGTTGGATTATGTTGCTAGAATCATGTTAAAAGTCTTGTGATCAATGGGTTTTGGAATTAGGGTGCTTTGAGGTGGCTTTGAGCAACGTTAGAATGATGGGAATGGTGGATTTTCTGGGCACGAAGGGCTGGGCCATGGCTCTATTCTAGAGTGCTGTGGCCTTGTGAAGCAAGGAAGAGTCAAGGAGGCTCTGCAATGGGCAAGCGCCACGGCGCCACAGGGCAGGGCCGCGGTGCGTGTCTATATTCAGGGAGGCCTAGCCTCTATTTCAGGGGCGGGCCGCGACATGGGTTTCAGGGGTCGCGGCCCTTAAGGGTATTTTTTTTTTTATCTTCTGGAGGTTTTAAGCGCGGGAACCTAACCTAGGGTGCTCGGGATTGATTCCACCACCATGTTTGGTGGAATTCGATGTCCCGGAAGCTAGAACTCCATCCGGAAATATTAAAGCAATTATTAATTGTACTCCCTATCTTGGTTGTGACTAGGTATTAAGCTAGGGCTCGGGAAGCAGATCGTGCTCGAGGGGTGTCGCTCGTAATCAGTGAACTTGGAAATTAAAGGTAAGAAAGCTACACCCGGTTGTGGATTTTTAATAGGACTAAGGGTTCCCCATTTTGTATGCTTTGTAAAGGATGGTATTATGCCATGCAAACAGTAAACCAATGGCCTACGAGTGCCGAAGTTTACACTAGCGCATAGGGCGCGGCTCGAACACTGGTACCTGAGGACAGCTTATTATGCACTGAGCTCGGTTTAAGCGGGCCGGAGTCAGTGAGGTAAACAGAGGGTGTGTCCTAAGGAGTCGACCCTGATTATTATGTTATTTGTTTGTTATTATTGATTGGTGGATTGTTATGCTATATAGTTGGGTGATGATTAGCTGACTCTTTGGTTGAATCTTCATGCTTTGTGATTACAGTGGTATGTTAAGTATATGAACACATTTAAAGGGGGTTATTCAAATGATATTATTGTTTGTTATGTAATATGTTATGTTTTCTTATTGGGCCTTGGCTCACGGGTGCTTCGTGGTGCAGGTAAAGGCAAGGGCAAACTTGATCAGCCCTAATTTGGGGAGGTCTGAGAGCAGAATGTATATGATCAGCTGCTCAGCCGCCACGGTTGAGGGGAGATAGGGACATGAAAACCATAAACTTGTGTTTGGCCTTTAGAGAGGCTGGTGGTTGTCTGTGTTGTGGTTTTATACCCTAATTAAAACTCAAATTCTTTGTAATCTCATTTTATTATCAATAAAAGAATAGAAATCATTTTTTGACTTGGTCAATCACTTTGCTCACATGTTTTATTTTCATGATTATTTGTTTAATATAAACTTCTATTAAATCCCGAGCATATAGCTAATCTTATTTATAGTGGCGTAATCACAGTGGAATATAAATATGATTATATGTTCAAAATAAGTTAGTCCTAAGATTATTCAGTGCACCGGATTTACACTAACTTGCCAATCTACGATATGATCTACTTACACATTACAGTGTTATGATCTTTCCAGAACATTAGCAAAGTAGATAAGATCGGATGTATTTGTTACATCGGACAGGACCGATATTGACAGTTGATAAGATAAGTAAACATACTGTTATTATCTATTCTAGTCATATCATATAGTTGACCATAGATCAATTCAATCTCAATTCTGAGTGGTTAGTATTCTAACTGATTGTATTATTTGAGTTCTTTGACTTGTTCGTTACTAGCTTACCCTACGGACTAGCCCATACTTATATCTTGGGAACTCGGTAGTATAATTGAGTGGGAGTGTTAATCATAGATATGAACATCTATAGCTTCTGATGAAGAAGTGAAAAAATGGTTTCCTTTTAGTTTGGTTCAAGGTGTTAAATGATAGAGATCTCATTTCAGTAATTAAATTAGTTTACTGAAATATCATTTACAAGGAACTAAGTGTTTTAAGGATAAAATACAATGAGGGGTAAAACGGTATATTAGTCTTATCTCATTGTAGACCGTCTATAGAGGATTGAGTGACAATTATGGTTGTAACAATGGATAATTAATAGCGTATATATATTTGTTATAGAGCGTTCTATGAATTCAAGAGTGCAATTCCGAGTCTATAGTGGAGTCACGAGGAATTAATAAGTTAGAAAATTTATTTGTTAGATTTATAATAACTTATTGGAGTATGATTTCATAGGCCCATGGTCCCCATTGTACCTTGGATAAAATCATCTAGATAGTGTCAATTAATTGATTAAATCATTAATTAGAATTATCAAAGTTGACCAGGTCAATTTTGGATAGTTTCACAGAGTTGTGTAATTTTGAGAAGAAAAGAGAAATTATGGCAGATTTATAAATTAAGATAAATTGGTATCTAAATTAATAAATAAGTTTAAATAAAGGTTCAAATTATAAATAATTAATTTGATAAAGGATTTAAATAATTATTTAATTAATTAAATCAATAGAAAATAATACAGGCCTTGATTTTAAGTCCAATGGGCTTATAATCAAATGGGAAATATCACGGGCCCATAGCCCATGATAATTTCGACCTAGGGCTTCAAAATGGCTATTATTTTATTGAGTTTTTAATTAAATTAAATGACCTTATTGAGTCTATAAAAGGAGTGCTTAGAGAGAAGTCAAAACATAAGTTTTGATAAGTCACAAGTCAGATTTTTTGATAGTTTTAGATTCTCTCTAAACACATATCCTTTTCTAAGCCTCTTTGTTATTTTCTCTTCTTCTCTCTATATCTATCTCATGTGTTGAGAATTTCCCACACAAGTCTAGGCGTTTCTAAGGATACATTGGAAGATTGTGAAGAAAATAGAAGATCGGTTCAGTTTCTTGACAATATTCTGTGACAGAGAGGATACATGAGTTAGAGAAACTGAAGGAATGACTCTTTAATTCTGCTGTGTATACTGTAAGTATTCTATTCTTTGTTTCTCTTTGAATTCAATTTTAGAAACATCTTTTAGGCTATCTCGTATTAATTTGTTTAATATTAGATATACATGAAAATAAATAAAGATCCTGTATAAGCTAATCTAACAACTGGCCTCAGAGCCTTTAGTAATCTTTATTTTCATGCATGAACATGTTTCAAATTGGATTATTTGATGTGTTTGAATAATTGGATGGATTTTCATGTTTTTATAAAGCATATTGATTTTATGTGTTTATTAACAATTTTTAGGTTATTTTGTTGTGTTTTCTATGTCATTAATTTTTATATATGCTGTATTTTATATAAAATATGTTAAAAATTAATTAGAAATAATTTTGGTTTGAAAAATTGCACATAAATTTTTTTTTTTGGAAAATTTGACTGGGCTAGGTAGCACTTTCCTTCCCTTTGTTTTCCTTGAGAGTGAGAGAGAACTGAGGTAAAATTTTTAGTCGGTTTGTATTTTCTTCTAAAAGTTTCCTTAGGTCTTTCTTATTGCTAAATCAATCCCAAGGCTCGGGGTGCCGGAACCGTCCCTGAGGCCAAAATAGTAAAATCCCTCAATATTCCCGCCTAGACATCCTAACCTCAAATATATCTCTATATATTTATTTTTATGACTTGACAGTCCAAATCACTACCCGATACTTAAAATACCCCTGACTTATCCAAAGTCATATCTTAAGTCCCATTGTGACTTTTCTCTCTATCTGACCCTAGGATCGTCTCGAGTCGTGCTCTGCGAACCTGTCCGCATAATAATGTGGTTCTCACATATATCACATATTTATTTCATATTATCACATAATATCATCAACTATCATATAAACATTACTAAACATATAATTACTCATTTAAATCACATTTATTCCATTAATGCCCTCCTGACACACTAATCAAGGCCCTTAAGCCTTATTAGCAATTTTGGGTCGTTACAACAGTTAAACATATCCTGAAGTATTTGAGACGGACAAAGGATTATATGTTAGTCTACAAGGGTGGTGTTTTGAACCATGTAGGCTACACCAATTCAGATTTTCAGACTGATGTCGATGACAGAAAGTCTACTTCTGGAATGGTGTTTACTCTTGGGGGTGGAGCTGTGATTTGGAGAAGCGTAAAGCAGTCTGCAATCTCAGATTCCACCATGGAGGCTGAGTACATAGCTGCGTCAGAAGCAGCTAAGGAAATAGTCTGGCTAAAGAAGTTCTATTCGGATCTTGGTGTTATTCCAGAAATGGATAGACCACTTGTGTTGTTTTGTGACAATACAGGAGCGATAGCCAACTCGAAAGAACCTCGAAGTCACAAGAGGAGTAAGCATATAGAAAGGAAGTATCACATTATTCGAGAATATGTGGCCATGGGGGATGTGAAGGATATGAAGATTGCAACTGAAGACAATCTTTCAGATCCATTTACAAAGACAATACAAGAAGCTACATTTGATAAGCATATCAAGGAGATGGGATTAGTAGAATTAAGACATTAGTTTCAATTAGTGCAAGTGGGAGTTTGTTGGGGTTTTATGCCCTAATTAAAACTCAAATTCTTTGTAATCTCATTTTATTATCAATAAAAGAATAGAGATCATTTTTTGACTTGGTTAATCACTTTGCTCAAATGTTTTATTTTCATGATTATTTTTTTAATATAAACTTCTATTAAATCCCGAGCATATAGCTAATCTTATTTATAGTGACGTAATCACAGTGGAATATAAATATGATTATATGTTCAAAATAAGTTAGTCCTAAGATTATTCAGTGCACCAGATTTACACTGACTTGCCAATCTACGATATGATCTACTTACACATTACAGTGTTATGATCTTTCCAGAACATTAGCAAAGTAGATAAGATCGGATGTATTTGTTACATCGGACAGGACCGATATTGACAGTTGATAAGATAAGTAAACATACCATTATTATCTATTCTAGTCATATCATATAGTTGACCATAGGTCAATTCAATCTCAATTCTGAGTGGTTAGTATTCTAACTGATTGTATTATTTGAGTTCTTTGACTTGTTCGTTACTAGCTTACCCTACGGACTAGCCCATACTTATATCTTGGGAACTCGGTAGTATAATTGAGTGGGAGTGTTAATCATAGATATGAACATCTATAGCTTCTGATGAAGAAGTGAAACGATGGTTTCCTTTTAGTTTGGTTCAAGGTGTTAAATGATAGAGATCTCATTTCAGTAATTAGATTAGTTTACTGAAATATCATTTACAAGGAACTAAGTGTTTTAAGGATAAAATACAATGAGGGGTAAAACGGTATTTTAGTCCTATCTCATTGTAGACCGTCTATAGAGGATTGAGTGACAATTATGATTGTAACAATGGATAATTAATAGCGTATATATATTTTTTATAGAGCGTTCTATGAATTCAAGAGTGCAATTCCGAGTCTATAGTGGAGTCACGAGGAATTAATAAGTTAGAAAATTTATTTGTTAGATTTATGATAACTTATTGGAGCTTGATTTCATAGGCCCATGGTCCCCATTGTACCTTGGATAAAATCATCTAGATAGTGTCAATTAATTGATTAAATCATCAATTAGAATTATTAAAGTTGACCAGGTCAATTTTTGATAGTTTCACAGAGTTGTGTAATTTTGAGAAGAAAAGAGAAATTATGGCAGATTTATAAATTAAGATAAATTGGTTTCTAAATTAATAAATAAGTTTAAATAAAGGTTCAAATTATAAATAATTAATTTGATAAAGGATTTAAATAATTATTTAATTAATTAAATCAATAGAAAATAATACAGGCCTTGATTTTAAGTCCAATGGGCTTATAATCAAATGGGAAATATCACGGGCCCATAGCCCATGATAATTTCGACCTAGGGCTTCAAAATGGCTATTATTTTATTTGAGTTTTTAATTAAATTAAATGACCTTATTGAGTCTATAAAAGGAGTGCTTAGAGAGAAGTCAAAACATAAGTTTCGATAAGTCACAAGTCAGATTTTCGGATAGTTTTAGATTCTCTCTAAACACATATCCTTTTCTAAGCCTCTTTGTTATTTTCTCTTCTTCTCTCTATATCTATCTCATGTGTTGAGAATTTCCCACACAAGTCTAGGCGTTTCTAAGGATACATTGGAAGATTGTGAAGAAAATAGAAGATCGGTTCAGCTTTTTGACAATATTCTGTGACAGAGAGGATACATGAGTTAGAGAAACTGAAGAAAGGACTCTTTAATTCTGCTGCGTATACTGTAAGTATTCTATTCTTTGTTTCTCTTTGAATTCAATTTTAGAAACCTCTTTTAGGCTATCTCGTATTAATTTGTTTAATATTAGATATACACGAAAATAAATAAAGATCCTGTATAAGCTAATCAAACAGTCTGTACACTGGAAATTTTGTAAACAAACTTTTAAACGCTATTTCTTTTGGGATCCCATGTGTAAAATGTTTAATTATATAGAAAGTATCTCTTGAGACAAAAACCTTTTAACCCTAGCTCATTAATGACTTTGGTAATCACGTTTTTAACTGATTGACTTTATTAGCAAGTCCTGCACCTTTATAAATACACAGTGTAGTGGACTTGGCTATCCAGGGCGTTATCAGGGGGGGGGGGGGACTATCTTTCTCACTGTAGCGCCCCTCTTATGGTGTTGTAGCGCTACCCTACCTCCAAAACTTGGATTTTGGGATTTCTTTTAGGGTTTTTGCTTGGGGGCTCGTGGGTCGATTCCACCACCCTGTTTGGTGGAATTGGGCTTCCCGAGAGCTTGGGATTGGCTCCAAAGTTTGGCTATGGAATAGAATGTTAATGAGAGTTCTATTTTACGGTTGTGACTAGGTGTACGCTAGGGCTCGGTTGGGATCGTGCTCGAGGGTCATCTCAATTAGCCAAAGCGCTCGGAATCAAAGGTAAGAAAATTGCACCTGGTTATGTGGTTATGTTGGGACTAAGAGTTCCTTGTACTTGTATGTAATGTTGTATGTTGGTATTATTCCATGTGAACATGAAATAAACGCCCTAAGAGTGCCGGAATTAATATTGGCGCACAAGGATGTGGCTCAGCCACTGGTAGCTGAGGTTAAGTAAATAATCACTGAGCTTGGCCTATGCGAGCCGGAGTCAGTGGGTTAAACAGAGGGTGCGACTTAAGGGTGTCGACCCTAGATATTGTGTTATATGTTTACTGTTATTAATCTGATGATTATGGCATGTTTATTACCTGGATGACGAGAAATTGAACAGAAAGCTGCTGAACTGGCCTTTTTCTTGCGTGTACCAATTGAAGTATTTTGAAAAAAGTGAACGTACATGGAATAATCCTAAAACGAAATAGTTTTTGTCCATCTATCTTTTTTTGTTAATCAACGGTTTTTATCTTTTTTGTACTCTTAATAATGATAACTTAACTATAATTACATATTATATATAACAACAATTATCTCATATCCAACATATCCTATATTTATTTAAATATAAACAAAATAATTCTATATTCTTAATTCGAAATCATTTTTTATCCGATCAATATAGAATTAGTATTTTTGGGACAAGGAATAAAAAAGTCATGGATAAATCCAAGCGAATATTTTTTTATTATTGGTTTGCAGATTGATAGCGCTGATTATGTGAACAATGTGGTTTGCTGAGTATCTGATTGATGATTTGTTATTTATCTGACTATTGATTATTGTTTATGCTTTGCATTATGGCTTTCTTGTTGGGCCTTGGCTCACGGGTGCTACGTGGTTCAGGTAAAGGCAAGGGAAAGGTGGACCAATCCTGAGTTAGAAAGCTATGGGGCAGAATGTACATAGTCAGTTGATCGGCCGCCACGATCGAGGGATGATACAGGGACAAGACAACCTAAAGTGCCTATTTTTCCATTAGAGTGGCTTGTGGTTGTACATAAACTTTGAAATTTTGTAAACTATCCTTTAAAACCTATTTTGGGATCCCATGTGTTAAACGTTTATTTTAATGAGAAATTTTCTGTTTATGACAAAAATATTTTAACCCTAACCTAATTACAACATTAGGGTCACGTTTTCAACTATATAACTTGATTAGCAAGTTTTGCACCTTTATAATCACAGTGTAACGACCTTGGTTATTCAGGGTGTTACAATCACTTACTACAAGAAAAATGGTCTTTAGGGGCGACGGATGTTGCCCCTATTATACCCAAAGTTGTCGCTGGTAGTCATTAGTGGAGACATGTAATCACTAACCTGTCACCGCTAATATTTTGATGCTAATATCGATTATTAGCGGTGATAAAAAAATTTGTCCCTAATAATAAGTATTAGCGGCGAAATTTTCGCCCCTAATAAATAGAACGTCGCCCATAATAGTCGTGATTCCTAGATCATGTTTTTCCCAAATAATAAAAAGTCGCCCCTTATAATATAATATTAGTGACGACTTTTATATTATAAGCAGTGACAAATGTCGCCCCTAATACTTTTATATAATTAAAAAAATAAAAAATAATTATTAAAATAATATTTTTTAATTTATAATATCAAAATTAAATATGCATAAAAATAATAATATTAAAATTAAGGGATATTTGCGGCATAAGTACTCAATGTTTTACACTTGTTACAGTTAAATACATAATCTTTTATTTTTACGGCAAAAATACTCAATGTTCAATATATGTTAAAGATAAATACATAATATTTTTTCTTTGTGGCGAAAATACCTAATGTTTTTAAAACATTACTTTTTTCAATACCTCCTTTGTTGGAGTTGTGAAGTGTTGACTCACTAGATTTGTGTCACTCTGCAATTTAGGTATTTTTGTAATCAAAATATGTAATAATTTAAAATGCCTTTTCAATTCATTTTTCTAATTTAAAATATCTTTTTTTAAAAATAAATATAAAATGGATCGATTATAGAGTGGCAAATATGTGCTTAGTCAATATGCTTAATAGTTCCAACACATGAGGTGCTGGCGAAAGTAATGTTTTAGCAACTTTAACTATTTTTGCAGCAAAGAAAAAAGATTATATATTTATTTTTAACATATATTGAACATTGAGTATTTTTCCTGTAAAAATAAATTGTTAGATATTTCACTATAACAAGTGTAAAACATTAGGTATTTATGCCGCAAATACCCCTAAAATTAAATATGCATAATCATTCAAATTACACAACTAATACAATATTATCCATATTAAATATGCATACATTAATATATTAATTATAAGTTATTGTTTAATACAATAATATATAAAACATCTCAACCCTCGGCATCCTCCGTATTGTCCCCTTCTTTCGGTACTTGCGGTGCTTGTGGTGTGTGTGGAGGTATGGACCATGGATACTGTGGAGGTAATGATGATCCTTCAGGTTTATACATGTATGGATAAGGATAGGGTGGAGGTTGAGACAATGGTCCACTCATATGAGGAGGCGAGGGTTGGGACGATGGTCCGCTCATATGAGGATGATAAGCCTGAGGGTAGGAGGCATCGACCATTGATACATATATCGAAAAACCACTAATATGTATTCTGCATCTCCACATTTGTTGTCGAGCGTTTTTCAAGTGCAAGTTGCTGATACACGTATTGAAGTTGCTCATTCATGACCTTCACAATATCAACCAATTCACGTATTTCCATAGTAGACTGTTGAGGTGGTGAATGAGACTAAGAGTTTTGAGAGGGACGGGTTAAAGCTTTTCCCTTTAATTGGGGCCAACTCCTCACTAGTGGCCCTACCTTTCACCAAGAACTTGACTTGATATATTCATTTGATCGATGGAGGAAGAATCATCGATAATCGATTCAACTGTTTGTTGAGTCTCAACTTCAAGAGTTGACTCCAACTTAACCTGCTTTAAAAAAAATATTATAATACAAAAGAAAAATATAATTATTTGAATTGATAATAAAGTTAAACATACATAATCTCGTTCAGCATCCTCGTTGACAAAATTCTTATTCTTTTTGGTCCAGTGATACTTCATCCATTCCTCAATGAGGTTTGAGTTCAACTAATAAAGAAAATGAGAATGTCAGAGAACTTATAAATTCATAAAACTTAATGAAGTTAATATTTTCACTCACTTTTTTGTGACAAGTGGCCGCTAATGATTTCGTACCTTGTGTTGTAGAGTACTTCATTTGGTCTCAGCTTATTTTGTTCTTCACTGAGCGCGCAATAAACTCTGGACTCCTGAAAAACTCACAAATTTGTTTCCACTCATCGGTATTGACATCTTTGGGTGGATTCTTTTGGACCTCGTCCCAATCATCTGGTCCTTTGTAGAACTTTTTGGAGTGGGTGTACCGCTTAGTTTTCATATCTCGGTATCTCTCAGCTATCTCAACATAGATACTGTCAATGAGAGTGGTATAATATGGCCGCCCATCTATTTAATAGATGTGCTACAATCAAGAAAAAACATGTTAGTTGTGTTGGAATTATAATACAATTATTATTAAAGTAAATTATAAAAAATTACCTTCACTTTATTAATGACATTGTTCTTATACCGTTTTGGGACACTCGTCCAATCCTTGTAATATTGAGGAACCGCTGATGTGACTTGGGTGCCAAAAAAGTGGACAAAAGCAGAATGTTTCGTTCCCACCACCTTCTACGTGATAGGATCAACCACTATGGGGAGTGGATGTCCAACTTCTCACCTTCTATCATCTAAATTTTTCCCTGCGGCAGGCCATGATCTTTTCTCTTTGGTGGAGCTACTGTATTGTTTTAAATAAGTCCATCATATAATTTAGTATGTTGTATAATAAGGTATAATTAGAAATAAATAAACATTAAGTTTTAAAATACCCAATTCGCAACTGGATGGGATCATAGTAGGATCCGGTGGATCTTGACCACCACCATCTCCGCCATGGTATGAAGTTACATCTGCAGACATCTTTAAACTAAATATGACCAAATTTGTTTGTTAGTATGAATATAAGATATATACATTATTTATGAATATATAGTTGTAATGACCACATAAAATTCAAAAACATCCACAACATAACAAATCCATAAATCATTCAACATTTCTCATATATAACAATTTAAATATAAAGTTTTTCTTACTCAGAGACAAGAACTAAGTAGAATAGTCACTGTCATCACTTATCAAATTAATATTTATTGGTGAAACATGATTGGTGTTATCATACTCACTAAGGTCAACAAGTAAAACATCCTCGTCATTTGCTTCTTCTACGTCTTCGACTTCTTCATCATCATTAATAAAATCATCAGTATCTTGAGCAGTCGAATAAGGTCGAGTGACGGTGCCTATGAATGTTGCTGGTTGATTAGATTGTTGAACAACCAACTCCCCGAGCTAAACAGTCTATAAGAAATTGGATGAGTTTGTGTCATGCACACCATCAATATCAGCAATCTGATCAGAACTGCCCGGAATATCCCGAAATTGCCTATCATTCACTTCTTCAACAAATTTCCAAGCTCGACTGTAACGCCCTGGTTACCCTAGAATAGTTACAGTGAACGGTGAACCGGAAATTTGGCCCGCTACCCGAGTCCTTTGGTTAAAAACGTGTTCTAAGTGTTATTAACAGGTTAAGGTGGAAAAACAATAAAGAGGAAAGGATATATTTCATCAAGTATATAAACTTCTCATGATCTATTCAAAACATTTACAAGTTGTCTATATTACAAAATGGTCATTACTGTTCCAAATTTACAAACCCGCTGACCTAAGCGGCAAAAATAGGGTAAACCCCCTAGTTCCTCTGAGAACTCCTTGGTCGTGGTGGTCAAGCGACCGCATATGGACACATCACCACCTAAGCTCTCCACTCAAGGCTGGGTGAGCCTTTCTTTCCCTTTACCTGCACCACATAGCACCCATGAGCCGAGGCCCAACAAGAAAACACAATATAGCATGATATAATATCAACAATGATCATAATAATCATTCAGGACTATCAGTCCAAAATAGATAGGTGACAGTAGCAAAAGTCACTAAATTGGGAACATCTCCCTTCAGCCTTGTGACGATAGGATCACCGAGGCTTAACAAGTAAGTGAAACTTTCATTAACTTAGACAGGACAGGTGCATGGTGACTGGTCACAAACATAACCTTCCTCATGACCATAGAGTCATAACCCTGGGACATCGTTCCCTAGCCATGTGACAAGTGGTCACCTGGGCCTTAGGCCCTGACTTTAAGTAACTAGTCTTGGACTAGCCAAGCGCTTATAAGTTTCATCGACCTTAGGGTCAGTCCAACATTAATTCCATAGAGCCATTCAATGCTGATATCGATTAGATCTAATCTTCATTTGGCTCGGCATTCATGACGCTATGCCATTTCTGACTCTTAGGTTAGTATCCCTGACTAGTCAGTACATATACAAGTATACAACATTTGCTAGCGTTTAATAGGCAATCCATGTCCACATTTATCAATAAACGTGCCTCAATAAAATTATGCATGTCACATACACAAGGTGCAGTTTTCTTACCTCAGGTTCGAGCGAGAAATATTATAAGGATGACCCCTGAGAACGATCGATCTTTTAGTTCCTTAGCAGTTACCTAATAACAACCAATTATAACCTCCATTAATTAAAATCAACATGAATAGGGTCTTAACCTAAGCATCACTCTTGGGACCTCGAAACTTGCCCACACGGTGAGTAGATTCGATCTCGGGCCTTAAGGATTGAAATCCCAAGTCAAAAACCCTTAAAAATACCCAAAACGGGACTTTGAAGGAACAGAGTAGTGCTACAGCGCTGAACCCTAGTGCCCCAGCGCTATTCTCAGAACCCCCAACACGGCCAAATGCCCCCTGAGTAGCGCTGTAGCGCCCTAAGGTGGGTGCTATAGCGCTACCTCCAGACCAGAAACCCCCTGAAACCTTCTTCTTCATCTGCTTCGATTCCAACCTGTTTCCAATGCTTCCAAATCCAATTTTTGGTGCCAAATGAACCCAAAAACCATCCTAACATATCCCAAACATCACCACTACAAGAACCCTAGCCAAAACTCCCAACAAAACCAAGATCTGAACCTAGAAATCTCAGCTGCAAAACATAACTAAAACAGGGAAAACTAGAGAATTAAATGGTTAGAAACTTACCCAAAGCTCAGCTTATGATGCTCTTCAATTGAGGAACACTCTCCCAAAATCCCCAGGCATACTTCCTAAGCTTGAATCCTCAAGAATGGTTCAAAAATCACAAAGAAAACTGAAGGGAAGGATGGTACGGGAAGGCTCTCCAAATTTCTCTGTTTTTCTACCTCTTTCTCAGCTCAAAAATGGTTATATCTATCCTAGGGTTGAAATGACCATTATACCCCTAGGTTAATTTAAGGTTTCTAAAGGCTCCTAAGGGAAAAATTGGTATTTTCCACCTATCTCAATAATCATAATTAACGCTCTCCAATTCCCGCTATTCTCAATAATCTCAAACACCAATAATTCATACCCCGTTACCCTTTAATTCCTGGCAACGTTCTAATCCTTAAAATGACCTCGAGACTCATCCCAAGCCCCGAACTTAAACCTGTTGTGACAAAACCGCTAATCAATATTCCAAGATCGTTTCATACCGAATAGCTCGAACAAACCCACATTATAATGTGGTCTCAACATATATCACCGACATGCATACGAGTAACATCATATTATAATATAATTCACATATACATGCATATTATCATTTAATGGCATATTTAAACAAGTATGGCCCTCCCGGCCTACTAATCCCACCATTAAACCACATCGGAGAATTCAGGGCATTACATCGACCTCTAAGTAGATCATTGAGAAAGAAAACATGGTTAGCATCACTAGCAAGTATGTACTGTTCATCTTTATACCGTTCACCGTTCACATTTATCCTAGTGACATTATTTTCAGTAATTGTTTTCTTATTTTAAGGGTCCGTGTTGAACCATTTACATCGAAAAAATACCACTAAATATACACCAGTATATAATACCTCCAATATCTCTTCAAGTTTTCCATAATAGTTAAAACCTTCTCTCCCAGCAACGCACACTCCACTATTTTGTGTAATATGATTTTGATCTCGATTGTGTGTAACATATCGAACCCCATTCACTATACATTCTTGATAGGAGTACACCAAAAAATAAGACCCAGATACAAAAGATAGCAACTCATCCCCATTCTCTAATGACCCAAGCCGGTGCAAGTCATATATCTAAATATAGCAAAACATATTATAATAAGAAACTTATATTTCAATCTAACAACAAAGAATGTCCTAGTTGTAGATATTCTTCTTGTGAAACCAAGAACGAAACTCTCTTTTCTGCAAAAGGTTATAATCACTCAATGGATCCCTCTGTTTGATCAAATGAAAGTGTTCATTTGTAACGCCCTGGATAGCCAAGACCGCTACACTATGTACTTATAAAGGTGTAGGACTTGCTAATCAAGTCATTTAGTTAAAACGTGTTACTAAACCATAAATGTGCTAGGGTTAAAAGAGGTTTGGTCTCAAAAGGTACATTCCACAAATTTAAACAACTTTACACATGGGATCCCAAAAAGGAACAACTTTCAAAAGTCAGTTTACAAAATTTCCAAAGTTTAAACAATCATTAGCCATTCTAAGGAAAAACAGACGTTTCTGGTTTCCCTGTCCCTGTCTTCCCCTCAACCGTGGTGGCTAAGCAGCTAGTCATGTACATTCTACTCTCAGAGCTCTCCAAGTGAGGGTTGCTTAAGTTTTCCCTTGCCTTTACCTGCACCATGTAGCACCCGTGAGCCAAGGCCCAGCAAGAAAACATATCACACTACATAACAAGCAATAATAACATTTGGTCACCCCTTTAAGCATGTTCATATACTTATCATACCACAATAATCACAGAGCATGAAGTCACAGTCAAGGCATCAGCTAATCGTCACTCAGCTACACAGTATAACAATCCATTAACCAATAATAACAAAAAATCACACAATAACTAGGGTCGACACCTTAGGTCGCACCCTCTGTTTACCCCACTGACTCTGGCCCGCTTAAACCGAGCTCAGTGCATAATAAGCTGTCCTCAGCTACCAGTGGCCGAGCCGCGCCCTGTGCACTAGTGTAAACTTCAGCACTCTTAGGCCGTTGGTTTACTGTTTACATGGCATAATACCATCCTTTCAAAGCATACAAGATAGGGAACCCTTAGTCCCATTATAAACCCACGACCGGGTGCAGTTTTCTTACCTTTAGTTCTTAAGTGTACTGATTACGAGCGATGCCTCCTGAGCACGATCTGATCCCCGAGCCCTAGCTTAGCACCTAGTCATAACCAAGATAATGGATTGCATTAATACTCAAACATAGGTTCCTGGATAAATTTCTGTAGAGTCCAAGAACTTTACTTAGCTAATTATTTAGTAGTATTATAGTATGTATAGTATTATCTTTGTTACTGTGGATTTTTGGTTCAGACCGGGAATTATTTGGACACTCATAGTAGTACTTATAGATTTTCTAAGTTTAACCTATAGTTTAAGAATATTAAGTATAACCTAAGGTTTGATTATATGACTGATATTAAGGATAATATTTGTTATACTATAAGGTTAAGATATTAACCAATAGGATTTTAAGCACATGTTATGAATGGGTAATTAAGGATTAAGTATTTTTGAGGATTAAATTAAATAAGGGTAAAATTTGAATGCTTTAAGGTCAGTCAGCAGCTTTGAATACGTTGAGGGCTTAGTCAAGGCTGTTTACCCCATTCAAACTTAGCTAAAAATGTGTAATTTCGTGTTTAAATATTCAGCGTATGCCGATATATCGCAGCTATAGGGGGCGATATATCGCAGCACGTTGATACGGAAAACACGAAACGATGCACGGTCGCCTCGGGAATAATAGTCCAAGCGATATATCGCCTACAGGGGGCGATATATCACCTCCTCCAGCATGTTTTCAAACATTTTTGAATTCTTTTCCTTTCAGCCATTCAAACTCCTTCATAAGTCCAGCATCTTTTGAACGAGTCTTCAGCCTTTGCTGAACGATTATTCAAATTATTTTCACCTAAAAAGCCATTATTTTTATTCAAGTAAAATCAAGATACTTTCATTCCCAAACTCTATAAATAGGACCTAGTACCCAGCCATTATTCACCTTTTGCTCTAAGTTCAGAAGCTGCTAGTGTTAAGTGAGTGTGAGAGTGTAAACACCTGGTTTGGGAAAATCATAAGCTTATCAAACACTTTGGGAAGTGAGGTTCTATAGTATTTCGGTTGTGGTGTAGATTGGTCTTTCAAGTCTTTGAGGTAAACCAAAACTCTAGCTCATTGTTTTATGTTATTTTCTTTCTCATAGCCTTCTATTCAGTTTCCTAACCTCATTCTTATTTTGGTTAGGAAATCTAAGTTCTTGAGCACATAAGTTTCGGTAAGCATGTTTTTCAAATGGTTTAGTCTTCCCATTCCTTTTCATCTCTTTTCCTTCTTTAGACTCACTCTTGTTCATTATGGTTATTAGGAGTGTTGCAAAGTCCCAACGCTGTCCACATATCTCGGTAACTTTGGTAAGGAAAATAGGCTAGAATCAATATGTTATATGTTTATGTTATCTTATGTTTTATGTTATTAAATGTGTTATGATATGTATGGATATATGTTTGTAGGCTTGGGCATATGACCCATATGACTAACAAGACCCCAAATGGGTTATGGGCATATGGCCTACTTAGCTAGTAGGACCCCACTAACCCCATGGGCATATGACTTGTTTAGTCTATGGGACCCCAAGTAATAATGGCCATTATAATAAGTGTATGTATTAAGTGTTATGATATGTCTTTACGTTTATTATGAAATTTATGTTTATGACTATGTGTTAGATTTTCCTTGCTGGGCATTAGGCTCATTCCTTTTTGTTTTATGTGCAGGAAAATAGCTTTAAGAGGCGGTAAGGTTCGTGGATGCTTGGGATTGTGTATCGATGGTGAATGGAGTCAAGGAGCCGAGCGTTATTCGATTCGAGGATGTAGTTTCTGTTTTATGTCTTTTTACATGTATTTTCCCCACTATTTATGTAATGTCTTTTTATTTTAAATCATGTTTTGTTTTTAAAGACAATGGGATCCCATATCCTTTTTGGTATTTATGTAAGTAACTTTTATTTCTACAAGTTACCTAATAAAATTATGGTATTTTTGCAAATGTAAGTTTTTAGTAAGAATTTGTATGTATAGTTTCGTTAATGGTCCAAAAGTCTAGATTAGTGGGTCATTACAATTTCTAGCTTCCGAGACATCGAATTCCACCAAACACGATGGTGGGATTGATCCCGAGCACCCTAGGTTAGGTTTCCGCACTTAAAACCTCCATTTAGAAAAAATTTCCCTTTTGAGTTGCGGCCCTAGGAACTAGCACCGCGACCCTCCCCCAAAAACAGAGGCTAAGCCTCTCTGACGCCCATTTGATCTGCGGCGCTCCCCTTTGGCTGAGCCTCCCTGGCTCCTTTGCTTCGTAGGGCCACAACTCTCTAGAACAGAGCCGCGGCCCTACCCTCCGTGCCCAGAAATCCACCATTTCTAACATCCTAACCTTAATCAAAACCATCCCAAAGCACCCTAAATCCAAAACCCATTTATCACAAGACTTTTAACATGATTCTAACAGCATAACCCAACAGAAATCTAACTTAAAAACTCATTAAAATCTCATTTTGATTTCTGAAACCCAGCAGCTCAAAACACACAAGAACCAGTCATGCAAACTCAGATTTTAACCTCTAAATTACGAATTAAAGCTTACCTTCTTTGATGCACCACCTCCTTACCAACTTCTGAGCCAAAACCCAAGCTTCTCAGCTCCAATTCAGTCCTTTAGATATTCAAACAATAAACTCCCTTAATATTCAGCCAAACCCAGAATTCTAAAACCCAAAAACAAAACTCAATTCTTACCTTGGCCTTGGTTGAGTGTTCCTTGGTTAGAGCTAAGATAATTCCTCCAACTTTAGCTCAAATCACAAGATTTCCAGCTGAATTCACCTTAGTTTTCACTAGCTTTCTTAAGAGAGAAGAGAGAAGAGGAGATGAACAATAAAGGGTCGGTTCCTCTCTTTTGTTCCTCTAGTTTTTCTTTTGGCTAAGTCTAACTTTTGTTAATTAAGTCAATCCCGAGGTTCGGGGTGCCGGAAACGTCCCCGAGGGCAAAATGGTAAAATTCACCAATATTCTCGCCTAAGCTTCCTAACCTAAAATATATCTCCATATATTTATTTTCATAAGCCGATAACCCAAATAATCATCTAATTCCTGGAATACCCCTTGACTTGTCCCAAGTCAAAATTAAGCCCCGTTGTGACTTTCCCGCTAACTGGCTCCCTAAGATCGGCTCAAGTCGCACGCTGCAGACTTACCCACATAATAATGTGGTTCTCAAAAATATAACATTTACATTCATATAATCATACATTAAACCAATAAATTCACACATAAACCAATTATGCCATCCTGACGCTAATCAAGGCCCTTAAGCCATATTAATGTTTTTGGGTCGTTACATCATTGTTGATTAACATAGTGTTACGATTAAAGTTCAAAGATGTTACATTAAAAAAAAAACACAAAAAAGATAATTAAATTAACCTACTCCATATAGACTTCAATTTTAGAAGAATTCTCCAGTATGAATCACTCAGATATATTCCAAGTCTTTTCATCGAGAGGCACTTGAAATCCCTTGCTCAATGGAAACCATTCAGATTGAAGCACTGAAAGGTGGCATGGAACATGAACTATATCTGCATTTTGATCTAGGGTGATTAAATTGGTTTCCAAACCTTTGAAATACATTAAAAAAATGTTAAAGCCTCATCTGCCACATATACTTCAGCTATGGACCCTTCAGGACGAATTTTATTCCTGACGTAGTTTTTAAATTTTTTCATGTATCTTTCAAAAGGATACATTCATCTCATAAATACCGGCCCACCCAATAAAGCATATTTCGGAAATTACAAGACCAAATGTATCTTTATGTAAAAAAAAAAAAAGATGGATGAATAATCAAATCCATTTTGCATAAGATGTGAATGACCTCCCTTTGAGCTTTCTCCATATCATTTACATTCAAGGTTCGCGAACATAATTTTCTGAAGAAATTGCATTGTTCCATTATGGTGCCTGATATAGATTCTGGGAGAAACTTTTGAATACCCACTAGAAGTAATGGTTGCATTATAACATGACAATCGTGTGACTTCAACCCAATGATATTTGAGTCATTATCAGTCACTTTCTTCTTCAAGTTCGAACAAAAACCATCTGGCAGTTTAACACCTTTTAGAAATTGAAGAAATTCTCACCTATCTTCAAGAGTCAACACGTAAGGAGAATGTGGTTTTATTAACTTTTTATTCTCATCTTCATATATCCATAATGCGTCCCTAACTCCCATATTCTTTAGATTATGTCATGCATTAGTAGTGTCTTTGGACTTATCGTTATCCAAGATAGTACCAAGGATACTGTCACGTACATTCTTCTCAACATGCATAACATCTATGTTGTGTTTTAACTTGTTCGTACTCCAGTAGTCAAGTTCATAAAAGATTCTTTTTTTCATCCAATTAATATCCTCTGAACCACTTTTTCATTTCAAACCTCCAAAGCTCTCATGCTTCCCAGGGACTTGTGGTGGTAGGGCATTAACTTGATCTAAGATATGCTGAGAAGTAAACATTCTTGGAGGACGTCTTCTCTCCACTTTTCCATCAAATTGAGTTCCTTTCTCCACTGATGATTACTGGCCAAGAATCATCTATGAATAACATACGATGTCTTAGCAATCACTCAGATAGAGGATGTGTCTACGTTGCATGTAGGACAAGCCTTGTAACCCTGACCACTCCATCCAGACAAACTACTTCGAGCAGGAAAATCATTCACCTTCCACAAAAGAGCTACACGCATCTTGAACATGTTTTTGTTTCTACCATCCCTAGTTTCCACCCCGTTAACCCACAACTCTTTCAACTCATCCACTAATGGCCTAAAAAATACATCCATCTCCTTACTTGGTGATTTTGGCCCAGGAATAAGAAGAGTCGGCATGAAATAATGGTCCTTCATACAAAGCCAGGGTGGAAAATTATAGTTCGTTAACACAACATGCCACATGTTGTACGATAAAATCATGTTGCCAAATGGATTAAACCCATCGGCAGCTAAGCCCAAACGAACATTTCTAGGATCTCTTGCAAAATCAGGATGTCTGGCATCAAAATCCTTCCATGCTAACCCATCAACTAGATGACACATCATCCCCTCTTCTTTCGATCTCCCAGTATGATGCCATATCATCTCTTCCGCTGTATGCCTTGAACTGTACAATCTTTTTAATCGGTGAATCAATGGAAAATAACGCATCACCTTATGCGGAACATTTTTCCCTTTATTCTTCTCATTTATCCACCTGCTACTCCCGTACACTAGACATGAATCTTTAGATGCATGCTCATTATAAAATAATCAGCAATCATATCTATACACATGTATTGATTGGTATCCTAACCCTAATTTACTCAGTTTTTTTTTAGCCTCGTAGTGGGATACTGGAATTCAGTTTTCCTTCAGAAATGCAAACTTTAATAACTTCAAAAATTAATCAAATGTGTTGTTTAGTATCTTCCCCCTCATTTTCAAGTGCATCAACTTAGCTAAAAAGTTTAGCGATGATATCCAATCACAACCCATATACAACTCAGCTTCAATCTCATCGAATAACTCATCATATAACTGACCCATTCAACTGTTAGCTTCTTCAGCATTTTTCGGTAAAAGGAAATCGTCAACGACGTCTTGTATCTCATCTACAGGCTAATTCTCATCCACCCCTTCATCATCAACTTCTTCCTCGACTTCCCCATGGTAAATTCATTGTTCATAACTCTGTTGGAAACTCAAATTGAATATATGTGCCTGAACGACATCCAAAGTTTGCAGTCTAAGATTCATGCATCTGATGCATGGACATCTTATTCTCTTGTCACAATCTATGTTGTGACGCCATATTCATGAATTTTTGGAGACCAGTCCAATAAGCATCACACACACGATTTCTTAATTTCATCCAACTATTATTAATCTCCATCTACGGTAAATATAAGAACATACAATTTAAAAATATTAATTATGTCAATTGGTTGACTTGGTCGGTGAGCATGTTTAACAATTTTATTTTCTTTTATAAAAAAATTAAAATGAAATAAAATAAAATAAAATTATATCTAATACTCCTATCCGGACCTAGTGGATCCCTTAGAGATAGTAAGCAGACATCTAGTACTCCCCACTTTTTCAAGATATTTGAAGAAATACCTTAAAAAAAATGAGGAATACTAGATGAATACATTGACTCAGACACTATCTCCAGGGCATCCACTAGGGCTATGTCTATGGTTTTTTGTTATTAGAAGTAATAACAATTTTTTGGCCTATTTACAACCATAAAAGAAAAAAAATATAGGGATGTTATCATCTAACTCCTCATAGTCCTCATTATCATGTGCCTAATGAGGACTATGAGGAGTTAGATGAAACTAACTATTCTAAAAGAAAACAAATAATAAATAAAAATAAACAATGAAAGTAACTATTCTAAAAATTAGGATCTTCTATATCCGATCCTTCATCTAGCATGTTATCATCTAACTCCTCATAGTCCTCATTATCATGTGCCTAAAAATGCCCTTGAGGGAGGTTCATAAAATTTTTATGCTTTTGCTCATTTGTAAACTGAAATTCTGATTTTGAAGTGAACCTAATTAAGAGAAAATAGTATCTCATTGCTACTGGTAGTTCATCTTCATCATCCATTGTTTCCCATATTTCCTCTAAGGCTGCTGTTACAGTATGATAGTCTCTAAATAATCTAATTACTAAAACATATTGCTATGTTGCTCTCATCATGATTTGCTTAGATTCTTGGAGATGACCTGTAACGACCCAAATTTCCTAATAAGGTTTAGGACCTTGATTAGGAGGTCGGGAGGGCCATAATTGATTTATTGTGCTATTATATGATTATATGCATGATTATGTGGGTCATATTATTATATGATGATAAAGGCTTGCATGGGGATATATACTCTATTGTGAGGGTATTTTGGTAATTTGGCTCGTTGAGAGCGTAATTGCATATTTGTGTAGATATTGGTAGGATAATGTTGAGACCACATTATTATGTGGATATATTTGTAGCTTGTGACTCGGGGCGATCCTAACAAGCGGTTTACCGGGAAAGTCACAGCGGGGATTTATACCCGGCTCGAGGTGAGCCAGGGGATGTATCTAAGAATTTGGAGAACATATTGGAAATTATTTGATAACGAGGAAAAATAGTTGGTGAATAATTAGATGATGGGAATTAAGTGGTAAATATTTAGGACACTTGAGGAATTAGTGGGAATTGGGAGCAATGACTAAATTGCCATTAGGATGTTTAAAAGCTTGGCTTAATTGGGAGGGCAATATGGTCATTTGACTATAAGAGATAAGTAACGACTGCCTTTATGCCTTAGTGGAATTGTTAGAAAGTGTGAGAAGCTGAAGCAAAGGGAAAGAAGGAAAGAAAGAAGAAAAAACAGGGACTTTTCTTCTCCATTCGGTTTGTTCTTTTCCTCATCATTTCCTGTGAGTTTTGGAGCTGGGATTTTAGAGAAAGTTCAGACTGGAGTTTGGGGCTAGAGACCTTAGTGAAGCTAAGGAGTTATCAGGGATTGGTTACTCAATTGAGGGAATTGAGCTTTGGGGGTTGAGGAGCTAAGGACTAGAGGGATATTAGAGAAAACCTAAGTTGTGCTCTCCATAAAAGGTGCGCGCTAAGGTTCAGACGGGATCGTGCTTGAGGATCAAATTGAATGAGCTAGTGAAATCTAAAGGTAAGAAAACTGCACCCGATTATGTGGTTAGGTTGGGACTAAGTGTTCCCTATATTTGTATGCATTATTATGTGATTGTGAAGGGACTAAGAGCCCCCTATATTTGTATGATGTCATAGATGGTATTATGCCATGGGACATAAGATAAACGACCTAAGGGTGCCGTAAATAATATTTGCGCACATGGCGCGGCTCGGACACTGGTAGCCGAGGATAGCTTATTAATCACTGAGCTCGGTTAAGCTGGCCAGAGTCAGTGGGTATTACACTGGGGGCGGCCTAAGTGAGCCGAAGACAGTGGGTTAAATAGAGGGATCAGCCTAAGGGAGCCAACCCTTAATAGTGTGTAATGACTGAGATAAACTGTTGATTGTTCACTTGATTGTTGTTGTAATCTGATAAATATGATATATTGATTGTCTGGATGACAAATTGTTAAATTGTCGATTGATATCACTGAACAGGTGAATGTTATGAATTGTTGAATTCTTGATTATGCATTGTGAGATATTTGGTTATTGATATTGATCATGCCATGTTGTTATGTTTTCTTGCTGGGCCTCGGCTCACGGGTGCTACGTGGTGCAGGTAAAGGCGAGGGTATGTTGAGTCAACCATGAGTTGGAGAGCTCTGGGGGCGAGGTGTACATTGTCAGCTGCTCGGCCGCCACGGTCGAGGGATTGTAAAGGGACAGAAACCTAAAATGTGTATTTTGCCATTAGATTTGCCTAAATTATTTATAACTTCTGGAATCTATTGTAATTAAGTCATCTAAATCCTGTTTTGAGTTTCTATGTATTAAGTTGTCATTTTTAATGAAAATAGCCTGTTTATGACTAAAATCTTTTATTCCTAATCTTTTGACGACGTTAGATTCACATTTTTTTTAAACGACTTGGTTAGAAAGTCTTACACTATTTTTAAACACACAGTGTAACGGTCTTGGTTACCCAGGGCATTACAATTTGGTATCAAAGCCGTCTAGGCTTATGGGTTCTTGAAGACTAGCTGGGCATGTACACTCGTCGCTATAGACAAGCTCGACTCAAGGGTTTGTAATTGAATACATGAAATTGTATGCTTAAGTGTTTGAACAAAATATGAGTTTATTAATTGGTATGATTAATAGGGAGCATGAGATACTGATAAGGCCTGGCCCTTGACTGTTGTGTGATGATATTTAGGCATGTTGAATAGCATCGCTCTTGCATGTGGATGAATATTTGGATAATGATTGGTATATGAGTTGCAGATGATTATATGTATGAATTGAACTTATATGCTATACCTGTTTATTGGCATATGGAATGCATAGTATGTATGCATCTAATGGTAATGAAATTTGGTAATTTTTGCATAGTATTGTAAATTGGTGTTTGGTATGCTTTATATGTGCATGATTGCTATGGTTGTTTGGATCTATTCTTGGGATAATTCTAGAGATGAACATCAGGGTTAAGAGGTTTAGTCAGTGAATACAGATTGATTCAGATTGTATGTGCTTAGAATGGTTAATTGGACCCAGTTTTGGTTTTAGTAAGGGTAACAGATGACAGTTGGGGTTGGAATCCTCCACCTGCCCCTGAAATTCACAGCAGATGTTTGCTGATGTATGAGTCAGGTTGTGAGGTCTGATAAAGGGGATTAGATGGACAGAAAAGCAGGTTATTGAGAGGGAACAAATAAGAATCATTGTATGGAAGGCCTTGGAAGTATTATCCTCTAGTTTTGAGGAAGGTTTGGGTTTCAGGAATCGGTTAGTGAATGGGTGTGGTTAATTCCGTTCTTGGTAATATGAGAAGGACAAATTGGGAAAGAATAGCCATATTAGGCATTTGTGGCAGAAGGATATCAGAAGCTGTTAGATAGCGATAGTATATGTTAACGAGTTTGGTGGATTGATCAATCCACTTTGGATTATGGTACAAATGGATGTAGCCGGAGATGATAAGTCATTTGTGAGTTAAACTCTGAGATGGTTATCTGTGCTTGGGTAGTTGAGAGAGGGCCTCATTATCTAAGACGTAAGGAATACAAGTGATGATATTTTCATTCGTGGAAATGTAGCAAGAGTGGCTACTCAGTGATCGGAAAAATGAGAACCTCTAGTGGTTTTGTGGCTCCTGATTTTGACAGGAAGAGGGTTCAGTTTACAGATTGGCCATCAAAACAGGGAAGACTGGGATATTTTATTCATTTAGAGCCCAAGGTTAGTTCCTCGGAAATGACCAGTGGATTGGATAGCTTTTGCTCTGGTTAGAAAAAAAAACTGAAAGAGCTTGGTGCTGTGTGTCTCCTAAAAAAAAAGATTCAGATATGACTACTTGTTGAGGAAGAATTAAAATATGAATGGTAAAGGGGTTCATAGGGGAATTGGCTGAGCTCGTCATATGGGAGCTTTGTTATTGACTTGAGGGAAAGCTACTGTGTTACATAAGGGACAACCCTGGATAGTCGAGGACATCTCTCGAAGTACAGTGATTAGACTGAATGGAATTAAGTTGGTCAATAAGGATGTAGTTGAGTATACTAGGAGCTTTTGGGTATAATTCGAAACTTGGGTATGGAAGGATTTGGTATCAGAGATGCTATGAAGAAGTTTGATCAGGAACACATTAAGACCGGTGAATATATCAGCTATTACTTAAAGTATCTTTGAAGACAGTTATAACGTAAGGATTTTGAATGTGGAAGGGTTAGTCAAGTATGGGAATAGTGATGGATTGTAATGAAGGAACAGTAACTCTTGAGTTTAAAAGGGAGAGACCCTTGTAGTAGTTAACACCTGTATTTAGAGTGGGAGATCTATTGCAGAGGGATGGTTAGAACTTTAGCTAGTGTGATGGACACTACTTGAGTTGTACCAGTGGGACCAAATAGACTGGATTAGTCTGTGAGTTTTCGGATAAGTTTCCAAGGAATTTGTCAAGGAGTTCATCTGCATAAAGAGATGGAATGGTGATTAGATTGGTGTCAGGGATGGAATCAGATCTAAGACAATGTATTGAACGATTTCAACAAAGCTGTAAGAATTAAAGGCTCAGTCGTTAATTAGGATAATGTTCTTCAATGTTGATCTTGAATCTGGTTATTACCAGCTAGAGATCAGGGATAGTTAAGGATCTCTGATCTAGTTATTACCAGCTAGAGATCAGGGACAGTTTGGGATCTTTGATCTGGTTATTACCAGCTAGAGATCAGGGAAAAGAATAGGCAGAAGATTGTTATTATATTAGATAATGGCACTGAGGATGCTGAGTCATGTGTTGAGGATTTGGTCAATGCCAAATTGTTTTTGTGAAATGGGTGAATAGAGTATTCAAAGATTATCTGAATTGGATTTGTTATTGTCTTGATCGACGGTATAGTGGTGTATTCTGGTTGGAACTTTGCCAAGGTTAAGGAATGCCTTAGGAGTAGGAGTTTCCTTAGGCAGGCATGGTGGTACATGTATTTTGGTTTGAGTTTTACGTCTTTTTACAAGTTAAAATCAATTGGTGAGTTGCTATGACACTTCAAAGACAGGAGGAAGTGATGGTCTATGCATGATGTTGGTTAGAGGATCCAACTAGAACTAGAGTGGAGTTTCTAGTGGGCTAGATAGCCAGTTGATACTTGGAAGTATTATCTCATAAAGGGTCAAGGAAAGACAGTTAAGTAAACCCCAGATGGGAAGAATTGAAGGTAAAGTCTTAGCTGGATTTTACAGTGTTAGGTATAAATTTATTAAAATACAAGGATCAGATTTAGAATCTGATGGACCACAGAATTACATGGAAATCTTGGATGAATCTTATACTACTCTCTTGGACTTTTCATCCAGACATCAGGAAAAGGTGCCAGAAGTTGAAGGTTTTATAGTAATAGCCTGGGATGGAGAGGGAGACATAATGGAATATAGGACGAAGCTCTTAACCTATTAGCAGGTCAGGACAAGGTATCAGGAACCAGTAAGGCTATTGCAGCCTTTGAGTATGTTATAATGGGAATAAGGAAATATTGCGATGGGTATCACAGAGAGGCTGCCAAGACGGTTGGGTCATTATAGACCAACATATGGGGATAACTTCCTTTTATTAGTAAGGACAAGTTATACAACTGATCAATATTCGGAACTCTAAACGAGATGGATGGTAAGACTTCATGGAATTCAAGGTTTATTTCATCAAATGAGGACTTTGTTTTCCTCTCAAGTCTTGGGAGGATTAAGGAAGACGATGAATAAATAATTGGAATTTAGTGAGTTTTATTATTTTTGGACTGATGGTAAATCAGAGAGGAAGGGAGTATAATATGAAATGTATATCATCCATTGGTTGGAATGAGATAAGTAAGATGTTGTATTTGGATCCTGAGGTAGTTCAGGGGATCGTTGAGATTATTAAAAGGTTAGAGCTTGGAGGCTCACTTTTCAAAATAAATGGAAATTTTTTACTGAATTGGAAAATAGGAATATGGAGTTCCAAGTAGAAGATTGAATCTTCCTTAGGATATCACCAAGGATAAAGGGGTGAAGAGCTAGTTGGACCCCAGAGAATTAAGATTGTTTGGATCTGGGAAAGGATCAGTGAGGTTGTTTTTAAGTTGATACCAGTTTTGGCACTATTAGCTGTACGCGGTGTATTTTGTACTCCATGTTGAGGACATGGGTTGGAGAAACTCATGTGTTGGTTTATGGGAATCTGCAGTTGAAGATGGAGTTATTCCCTGTGGAGTGACCAATTCAGTTATGAGGTAGAAAGAATAAGGTTTTGAGGAATAGGATTGTAGCTTGAGTTAAGATAACGTTCTAGAAACAGTAAGGTCAAGGAATGACCTGGGTAACAGAAGTCAGTTGTGCATAATTTATATTCCGGGCAGTACGGATAAAATTTCGAGGATGAAATTTCTGTAAAGAGGGGATAGTTGTAACGACCCAAATTTCCTAATAAGATATAGGACCATGATTAGGAGGCCGGGAGGGCTATAATTGATTTATTGTGCTATTATATGATTATATGCATGATTATGTGGGTCATATTATTATATGATGATAAAGGCATGCATGAGGATATATACTCTGTTGTGAGGGTATTTTGGTAATTTGGCTCGTTGAGAGCGTAATTGCATATTTGTGTAGATATTGGTAGGCTAATGTTGAGACCACATTATTATGTGGATATATTTGTAGCTTGTGACTTGGGGCGATCCTAACAAACAGTTTAGCGGGAAAGTCACAGCGGGGATTTATACCCGGCTCGGGGTGAGCCAGGGGATGTATCTGAGAATTTGGAGAACATATTGGAAATTATTTGATAATGAGGAAAAATAGTTGGTGAATAATTAGATTATGGGAATTAAGTGGTAAATATTTTGAAACGACCCAAATTCGCTAATGAGGCTTAAGGGTCTTGATTAGTGTGTCGGGAGGGCATTATTGTATTAAATGTGATTTAAATGTGTAGTTATATGATTAATAATGTTTGTATGATAATTGATGATAATATTGTATACATATGTGATAAATGTGAGAACCACATTATTATGTGGGTAGGTTTGCAGAGCACGACTCGAGGCGATCCTAGGGCTAGTTAGCGGGAAAAGTCACAACAGGGCTTAACAGTTGACTTTGGACAAGTCAGGGGTGTTTCAGATATTGGGTAGCTATTTAGACTATCAGGTTATGAAAATAAATATATGGAGATATATTTGAGGTTAGGAAGTCTAGGCGGGAATATTGGGGGATTTTACCATCTTGCCCTCGGGTACGGTTCCGACACCCCGAGCCTTGGGAATGAACTTAGCGGATAAGAAAAACTTAAGGAAACCCTTAGAGGAAAATAAACCGACTCTTTCTCAGATCTATACTCTACTCTCTCTCAAGGAAACACAAGGCAAAAGGAACACTGAAATCTAAAGGGAAACAAGCTGGGAATTTCTGGAAATTGAGGCTTTATTTTTGGGGCTTAGTTCAAGATCATCCAAGGAATAGAATCAACACTAAGGTAAGCATTGAATCTTCTTTTCTGTGATTTGAAATTCTGGGTTTTGGTTGGGTTTTGAGGTAAACATGGTTTTGATGTTTAAAGACAGAACTAAGGAGGAAAGCTTGGGAATCAGCTTGGTTTTGGCTTGGTGAAGTGGTTCAGCAGAAGAGGTAAGTTTCAATTCATGGTATAGAGGTTTTAATCTGAGTTTGAATGGTTGGTTTGAGTGTTTGAGGTTCTTGAGTTTCAGAAGTTATGGGGTTCTAGTAGGTTGTTGGGCTGTATTTCTGTTGAATTATGTTGTTTAAGTTATGCTAAAAGTAATGGGATTGTTGGGTGTTGAAGTAGGGAGCTTAAGGATGGTTTTGTCTAAGGTTTCAAGCTTAGAAATGGTGGAAATTCTGGGTTCGATGGGAAGGGCCGTGGCTCTGTTCTAGAGCGCTGTGGCCCTAGGATGAAGAAAAGCCAAGGAGGCTCGGCCAAGGGTGGGCGCCGCGGCGCCCAAAACAAGGGCAGCGACGCGTGTCTTTGCCCAGGGTGGTCCTTGGTTCTGTTTTGAGGCTTGAGCCGCGGCTAAGCTTCAAGGGCCACAACCCTTAGTTGTGTACTTGAACTTTTGGGGATTTTAGGCATGGGATTGTGGTCTAGTATGCTCGGGATTTTTTTCACCACCGTGCTTGGTGGAATTCGGATTCCCGGAAGTTAGTTTTGTAACTGGAAACCTATATTTTAATATTAATGGAACCCTATACCTTGGTTGTGACTAGGTGATAAAAGCTTATGCTCGGGAACAGATTGTGCTTGAGGAGTGTCACTCATAATCAATAACCGTAAAGATTAAAGGTAAGAAAACTGCACCTGGTTTAATATATGTGACGAGACTAAGGGTTCCCTACTGTAAATGCTTGAAATGATGGTATTATGCCATGCAAGCTATTTAGTGAACAAACGACCTAAGGGTTCCAAGGGTTACACTAGTGCACAGGGCGCGGCTTGACCACTGGTAGTCGAGGACAGCTTATTATGCACTGAGCTCGGTTTAGGTGGGTCAGAGTCGGTGGGTCAGGGATAAACAGAGGGTGCAGCCTAAGTCGTCGACCCTGAATATTATGTGATACGAATGATATAAGTGATTGATTGCATCTTAAACCTGAATACATGCGCTGAATGTCTATTGTGGATTATTTGATGAGAGTTCATGCTTGATGAATTAACTGTCTGATATCATTGATTGTGTTGCATACAATGTTTTCTTGCTGGGCCTTGGCTCACGGGTGCTACGTGGTGCAGGTAAAGGCAAGGGTAAGCTTGATCAGCCTTGATTGGAGAGCTCTATGGGCAAAATGTACATAGCCAGCTGCTCTGCCACCACGGTTGAGGTTTAGACAGGGACGCGAGACCCAGAGATTGTCTATTTTGCCTTAGTATGGCTAACCTTTTTTTTTGTGTTTTTGGGAGTCTGTAAATTAACTTTTCACTCTGCTTCTTTTGGGATCCCGTGTATGTCACAGTTTAGTTATATAAAATGAGTCTTTTGAGACCAAAACCTTTTTAACCCTAGCTCTTACATGTTTAATTACACGTTTTTAAGATAGTGACTTGATTAGCGAGTCTTGCACCTTTATAAGTACACAGTTTAGCGGTCTTGGCTATCCAGGCCGTTACAACTTGGTATCAGAGCGTCCTAGGTTTAAAGGTTCCTAAAGACCGGCTGGACATGTACATTCGCTGCTAGAGACAAGCTCAAATCAGGGTTTGGTAATGTGTATATATGTGTTTATGTGCTTATGTGCTTGAAATGAGCTATGAATGCTATTATTTACTGGATTAATAGGAAGCATTAGATACTGATAGGGCCTGGCCCTTGACTGTTGCGTGAAAATATTGAGGCATGTTTATTAACATCGTCGTGCATGTAAATGAATATATGGATGACTAATTGTATATTGTGCATGGGTGAATGCCTGTTTTGTTGTTATTGTGTAATGAGATTGGAGGCGTGCTTATTAGCAGCCAGTGCATGAGAATGGATGCTTATATGTTGGTTGGTTATGCTCTATTGATGAATTTTGGAGAAGTTTTTACCCTGTCATCATGGTCTGACTGCCGAGTCGTTATTTGTAGATTGACTTGGAAAGCTATGCATCCAAGAAAATCTACACGACTAGCCGGCAGTAGGTCCGGGACCGGTAGTGATGATCAGGGCCAGAATCCTCCGCCAGTCCCTGAGAACTGGCAGCAGTTAATGGCAGATATGCAGGCTCGATTATAGAGTCAGGACGAGCAGATCCGTATTCTGCGACATCAGGCTCCATCAGGGAGTGCTGCTCCTATTGTACCACCTGCAGTGGTACCAGTTGTGCAGACAGGGGAGGTTGGTAACAGGTAGGAGCCGTTGTATGAGCGGTTCAGGAAACAGCAACCCCCAATCTTTGAGGGTGGACCGGATCCGTTGAAGGCCGAGTAGTGGCTAACTATGATCACTACAATTTTGGATTTCATGAGAATAGTGGGGCATGATAAAGTGGCCTGTGCCACTTATATGTTGAGAGAGGATGCCCGTATCTGGTGGGAAGTGGCATAGCAGACCAGGGATGTTACTACTTTGAGTTGGGAAGACTTCCGAGATTTGTTTAGTCAGAAGTACTACAATGTTGCTGTCAGAGCAGCAAAGGTCAATGATTTTGTGAGTCTGGTGCAGGGCAATATGACTGTTACTGAGTATGCCCTAAAGTTTGACAGGCTTACGAGGTTTGCACCAGATCTTGTTCCTATTGATGCTGCTAGACAAGATCGATTCATCAGGGGGCTCAATGCTATGACAGCCCGGGATGTCAGGATCACAACGGTACCTGGAGGAACAACTTATGCCCAGGCCGTTGAGAAGGCCCTTACCGCTGAGGAAGTGGAGAACAAGATACGGAGGGAGAGTGCAGTGAGGCATGAGGGCTGCAGAGCGGTGCCTCCTTATGCAGGGACAGGTAGGGGCGGAGGCCCCAGTGACTTCAAGAGGAAGGCTCCTGACACTTCGACCGCTGCTGGTCCTGATAGGAGGGGTCGAGGGGGTCAGGGTGGCCATCAGGGAGGCGGCGAGGCATGGCGGACCTATCCAGAGTGCCCGAGGTGTAGAAGACGCCATCTGGGTGAGTGTCGGGCCAAGGCATGTTTCGTGTGCGGAGCAGTAAGGCTTCTCAGGAAAGACTGCCCAACGGTGAAGAAAGGTGAAGCGGGAAAGGTTGATAGCTTGACTCCAGCTCGAGTATTCACCTTGACCCAGGCAGAGGCTGAGGCTAGTCCCTCGGTAGTGACAGGTCAGCTTTCTAGTGCTAGCTTTCCTTTTACAGTATTGATTGATTTTGGTGCTACACATTCTTTTGTTTCTAGCAGGGTGATTGATAGATTGTGTAGACATAGTGAGTATCGGACTGCAGGGTTTGGGACTCTACTTCCTACAAGGGAGCTGGTAGTTTCTAGGAGATGGATTAGGGTACTGCCAGTGATGGTTGATAATAGGGAACTCTCGGTGGATCTAATTGAGTTAGATTTGGAGGATTTCGATATGATTCTGGGGATGGACTTGTTGGCTAGATATGGGGCTACGATTGACTGTAGAAAGAAGATGGTTACTTTTGAGCCTGAGGGCGAGGACCCTTTTGTCTTTGTGGATGCGGTGTCTGGACCTCGCGTACCCATTATTGCAGTATTGAGAGCCAGAGACTTGTTGCAGGGGGGATGCATAGGTTTTCTAGCTAGTGTAGTGGATACTGCTAGAGTTATGCCGGTAGGGCCGGGAGAGACCAGATTGGTATGTGAGTTTTTAGATGTATTTCCTGAGGATCTGCCAGGATTGTTGCCGCGCAGGGAGATTCAGTATGAGATTGAGTTAGCATCGAGGACAGAACCATTATCAAGGACACCATACAGAATGGCACCAGCGGAACTGAAAGAGTTGAAGATACAGTTGTAAGAACTTTTGGATTTGGGTTTCATCAAGCCTAGTTATTCTCCATGGGGCGCTCCAGTGTTGTTTGTTAAGAAGAAGGATGGGACTTTGAGGATGTGCATCGATTACAGAGAATTGAACAAATTGACTATCAAGAATAAGTACCCACTACCAAGTATTGATGACTTGTTTGATCAGCTGCAGGGTAAGATGGTGTTCTCAAAGATTGATCTTCGATCTGGTTATCACCAGCTGAGGATCAAAGATGAGGACATACCGAAGACGGCCTTTCGGACGCGGTATGGGCATTATGAGTTCTTGGTCATGTCTTTTGGTCTGACCAATGCCCCAGTAGCTTTTATGGACTTAATGAATAGGGTGTTCAAGGACTTCTTAGATCAATTCGTTATTGTCTTCATCGACGACATCTTGGTTTACTCCAGTTCAGAGGCAGAGCATGAGCAGCATCTCCGACGGGTTTTGCAGAGGTTGAGGGAGCATCAGTTGTACGCTAAGTTTAAGAAGTGTGAGTTTTTGTTGCCGGAGGTGACTTTCCTTGGACACATAGTTGGGGTAGAAGGGATTAAGGTTGATCCGTCCAAGGTTGAAGAGGTAAGGGGTTGGCCGAGGCCAAGGAACGCCTCGGAGGTGCAAAGTTTCCTTGGGATGGCCAACTATTACAGATGGTTTGTAGAGGGATTCTCGAAGATTTCTTCACCTATGACAGAGTTGACAAGAAAGAATCAGAAGTTTCCTTGGTCAGAGAAGTGTGAGAACAACTTTCAAGAGTTGAAGCGACGACTCATTTCTGCACCTGTGTTGAGTCTTCCTTCGGAGGAAGGAAAGTTTGTGGTCTATTGTGACGCCTCAAGGATGGGTTTAGGTTGCGTGCTGATGCAAAATGAGAAATTTATAGCCTATGCATCTCGACAGCTGAAGGAGTATGAGCAGCGGTATCCGACTCATGAGTTGGAGTTAGCAGCAGTGGTATTCGCACTGAAGGTGTGGCGTCAATATATGTATGTGGAGAAGTGCGAGATATACACTGATCATAAGAGTCTGAAGTATTTCTTTACTTAGAAGGATCTAAATATGAGGCAGAGATGTTGGTTGGAGTTGGTTAACGATTATGACTGTGATATCCTCTACCTCCCTAGAAAAGCCAACGTGGTGGTAGATGCGCTGAGCCAGAGGGGCCCAGGATAGTTGTATAGTTCCACCCAGATCTCGAGGGAATTAGCTGATGAGATGGTCAGGGCAAGGATAGAACTGGTGGTAGGCTAGTTAGCCAATATCACTTTGCAGTCGACCGTGTTAGAGCGGATCAAGGAGAGTCAGTTGGTAGATGTGTAGTTGCAAGAAGTTAGGCAGCATGTCTTGGCAGGGACAGCTAAGGATTATTCAGTTTCTGAGACAGGCTTGCTTCGGTATCAGGGACGGATTTGTGTTCCGGCAGATGAGGGGATCAGATGAGAGATACTGGATGAGTCTCACACTACACCATACTCACTTCATCAGGGTACCACAAAGATGTACCAGGATCTACGGTCATTATATTGGTGTCCCGGGATGAAGAAGGATGTGGTAGAGTATGTGTATAGATGTCTGACATGTCAGCAGGTTAAGAATGAGCATCAGCAACCAGTGGGATTGCTTCAGCTCTTGGGTATCCCAGAGTGGAAGTGGGAGGATATTACGATGGATTTCGTAGGAGGATTACCCAGGAAAGTTGGACTTCATGACTCGGTGTGGGTAATAGTGGACAGATACACCAAGTCAGCTCATTTTCTACCAGTAAAGTCGACTTATACAGTGGAACAGTATGCAGAGCTGTATGTGAGAGAGATAGATCGTCTCCATGGGATTCCAAAGTATATTGTATCTGATCGAGACCCTATCTTTACCTCCAAGTTTTGGGGAGCTTTGCAGAGAGCCATGGGGACTCAGCTGAAGTTTAGCACAGATTTTCATCCTCAGACTGATGGACAGTCTGAGAGGACGATTCAGGTATTGGGGGACATGGTTAGGGCATGTGTGATTGATTTCGAGGGTTCATGGAGTAAGTATCTTCCGCTGATTGAATTTTCATATAACAACAGTTATCAGTCCACGATTAGAGTGGCTCCTTATGAGATGTTATATGGAAGAAAGTGCAGATCGCCCATTCACTGGGATGAGATGGGTGAGAGAAGGTATTTGGGGCCAGATATGGTTCAGAAGACCAATGAGGCTATTGAGAAGATTCGAGCTAGGATGCTTGCTTTGCAGAGTAGACAGAAAAGCTACGCTGATCCTAAGCGTAAGAACGTGGAGTTCCAGGTTGGGGACCACGTGTTTTCGAGTCTCACCATTGAGAGGTGTAAGGAGGTTTGGAGTGAAGGGCAAGTTGAGCCCTAGGTTTGTTGGACCTTTTGAGATCCTAGAGAGGATTGGCAGGTGGCTTATAGGCTGGCCTTGCCACCGTCGTTATCAGGAGTTCATAATGTGTTCCATGTCTCCATGTTGCGGAAGTATGTTTATGATATTACGCATGTATTGAAGTATGAGGACTTGGAGTTGCAGACAGACTTGTCCTATGAGGAGCGACTAGTTCAAATTTTGGATCGGAAGGACAAAGTCTTACGAAATAAGACGATACCGTTAGTGAAATTATTGTGGAGGAATAGCAAGGTCGAGGAAGCGACCTGGGAGTTAGAGACAGCGATGCGGGATTAGTATCCCAAGCTATTCAGGTAAATTTCAAGGATGAAATTCTCATTAGGTGAGGATAGTTGTAACGACCCAAATTCGCTAATGAGGCTTAAGGGTCTTGATTAGTGTGCCGGGAGGGCAATACTGGATTAAATGTGTAGTTATACGATTAATAATGTTTGTATGATAATTGATGATAATATGGTATACATATGAGATAAATGTGAGAACCACATTATTATGTGGGTAGGTTTGCAGAGCACGAATCGAGGTGATCCTAGGGCTAGTTAGCTGGAAAAGTCACAACAGGGCTTAACAGTTGACTTTGGACAAGTCAGGGGTGTTTCAGATATTGGGTAGTTATTTAGACTATCAGGTTATGAAAATAAATATATGGAGATATATTTGAGGTTAGGAAGTCTAGGCGGGAATATTGGGGGATTTTACCATCTTGCCCTCGGGGACGGTTCTGGCACCCCGAGCCTTGGGAATTAACTTAGCGGATAATACAAACTTAAGGAAACCCTTAGAGGAAAATAAACCGACTCTTTCTCAAATCTATACTCTACTCTCTCTCAAGGAAACACAAGGAAAAAGGAACACTGAAATCTAAAGGGAAAAAAGCTGGGTATTTCTGGAAATTGAGGCTGGATTTTTGGGGCTTAGTTCAAGACTCATCCAAGGAATAGAATCAACACTAAGGTAAGCATTGAATCTTCTTTTTTGTGATTAGAAATTCTGGGTTTTGGTTGGGTTTTGAGGTAAACATGGTTTTGATGTTTAAAGACAGAATTAAGGAGGAAAGCTTGGGTATTAGCTTGGTTTTGGCTTGGTGAAGTGGTTCAGCAAAAGAGGTAAGTTTCAATTCATGGTTTAGAGGTTTTAATCTGAGTTTGAATGGTTGGTTTGAGTGTTTGAGGTTCTTGAGTTTCAGAAGTTGGAGATGGGGTTCTAGTAGGTTGTTGGGTTGTATTTCTATTGAATTATGCTGTTTAAGTTATGCTAAATGTAATGGGATTGTTGGGTGTTGAAGTAGGGAGCTTAAGGATGGTTCTGGCTAAGGTTTCAAGCTTAGAAATGGTGGAAATTCTGGGTTCAATGGGAAGGGCCGTGGCTCTGTTCTAGAGCGCTGCGACCCTAAGATGAAGAAAAGCCAAGGAGGCTCGGCCAAGGGTGGGCGCCGCGGTGCCCAATGCAAGGGCCGCGACGCGTGTCTTTGCCCCGGGTGGTCCTTGGTCCTGTTTTGAGGCTAGGGTCGCGGCTAAGCTTCAAGGTCCGCAGCCCTTAGTTGTGTACTTGAACTTTTGGGGATTTTAGGCATGGGAATGTTGTCTAGTATGCTCGGGATTAGTTTCACCACCGTGCTTGGTGGAATTCGGATTCCCGGAAGTTAGTTTTGTAACCGGAAACCTATATTTTAATATTAATGGAACCCTATACCTTGGTTGTGACTAGATGATAAAAGCATATGCTCGGGAACGGATCGTGCTTGAGGAGTGTCGCTCATAATCAATAATCGTAAAGACTAAAGGTAAGAAAACTGCACCTGATTTAATATATGTGACGGGACTAAGGGTTCCCTACTATAAATTCTTGAAATAATGGTATTATGCCATGCAAGCTATTTAGTGAACAAACGGCCTAAGGGTGCCAAGGGTTACACTATCGCACAGGGCGCGGCTCGGCCACTGGTAGCCGAGGACAGCTTATTATGCACTGAGCTCGGTTTAAGCAGGCCGGAGTTAGTGGGATAAACAGAGGGTGCGGCCTAAGTCGTCAGCCCTGAATATTATGTGATACGAATGATATAAGTGATTGATTGCATCTTAAACCTGAATAGATGCGCTGAATGTCTATTGTGGATTATTTGATGAGAGTTCATGCTTGATGAATTAACTGTCTAATATCATTGATTGTGTTGCATACAATGTTTTCTTGCTGGGCCTTGGCTCACGGGTGCTACGTGGTGCAGGTAAAGGCAAGGGTAAGCTTGATCAACCTTGATTGGAGAGCTCTGCGTGCGAAATGTACATAGCCAGCTGCTTAGCTGCCACGGTTGAGGTTTAGACAGGGACGCAAGACCCAGAGATTGTCTATTTTGCCTTAGTATGGCTAACCTTTGTTTTTATGTTTTTGGGAGTCTGTAAATTAACTTTTAACTCTGTTTCTTTTGGGATCCCATGTATGTGATAGTTTAGTTATATAAAATGAGTCTTTTGAGACCAAAACCTTTTTAACCCTAGCTCTTACATGTTTAATTACACGTTTTTAATATAATGACTTGATTAGTGAGTCTTACACCTTGATAAGTACACAGTGTAGCGATCTTTGCTATCCAGGGCGTTACATATTTAGGACACTTGAGGAATTAGTTTGAATTGGGAGCAATGACTAAATTGCCCTTAGGATGTTTAAAAGCTTGGTTTAATTGGAAGGGCAATATGGTCATTTGACTATAAGAGATAAGTAACATCTGCCTTTATGCCTTAGTGGAATTGTTAGAAAGTGTGAGAAGCTGAAGGAAAGGGAAAGAAGGAAAGAAAGAAGATAAAACAGGGACTTTTCTTCTCCATTCAATTTGTTCTTTTCCTCATCATTTCCTGTGAGTTTTGAAGTTGAGATTTTAGAGAAAGTGTAGACTGGAGTTTGGGGCTAGAGACCTCAGTGAAGCTAAGGAGTTATCAGGGATTGGTTACTCAATTGAGGGAATTGAGCTTTGAGGATTGAGGAGCTAAGGACTGGACGGATATTAGAGACAACCTAAGTTGGGCTCTCCATAAAATTTGCGCGATAAGGTTCAGACGGGATCGTGCTTGAGGATCAAATTGAACGAGCTAGCGAAATCTAAACGTAGGAAAACTGCACCTAATTATGTGGTTAGGTTGGGACTAAGTGTTCCCTATATTTGTATGCATTATTTTGTGATTGTGAATGGACTAAGAGCTCCCTACATCTGTATGATGTCATAGATGGTATTATGACATGGGACATAAGATAAACGGCCTAAGGGTGCCGTAAATAATATTTGCGCACATGGCACGGCTCGGACACTAGTAGCCGAGGATATCTTATTAATCACTGAGCTCGGTTAAGCTGGCCGGAGTCAGTGGGTATTACATTGGGGGCGGCCTAAGTGAGCCGAAGACAGTGGGTTAAACAGAAGGAGCAGCCTAAGGGTGCCGACCCTAAATATTGTGTAATGATTGAGATAAACCGTGGATTGTGCACTTGACTGTTGTTGTAATCTGATAAATATGATATGTTGATTGTCTGGATGACAAATTGTTAAATTGTCGATTGATATCACTGAATAGATGAATATTATGAATTGCTGAATTCTTGATTATGCATTGTGAGATATTTAGTTATTGATATTGATCATGCCATGCTGTTATGTTTTCTTGCTGGGCCTCGGCTCACGGGTTCTACGTGGTGCAAGTAAAGGCAAGGGTATGTTGAGTTAACCATGAGTTGGAGAGCTCTGGGGGCGAGGTGTACATTGTCAGGTACTCGGCCGCCACGGTCGAGGGATTGTACAGGGACAGAAACCTAAAATGTGTATTTTTCCATGAGAGTGGCCTGAATTATTTATAACTTCTGGAATCTATTGTAATTAAGTCATCTAAATCCTGTTTTGAGTTTCCATGTATTAAATTGTCATTTTTAATGAAAATAGCTTGTTTATGACTAAAATCTTTTATTCCTAATCCGTTGACGACGTTAGATTCACATTTTGTTTAAACACACAGTGTAACGGTCTTGGTTACCCAAAGCTTTACATGATCTATTTCTCTGTGGAACAAAACCAGCCTCCGAATGATTCTTTCTAGCACTCCTATGGTGTTTCTCAGTTCTCTAATTCTCTTTAAAGCCTTAATGGCTTGGATATCCTCATAGGTTAATGCTCTGTTCATTCTTAACTGAAACATAAAGACTAAAATTGTTAGCTATACATATAAACATAATAACTATAACTTAAACACTTACTTGGCAGTCAGATTCGGAGCTTTGAGTGTGGGTATCGAGGAGAACTTCATGCGGATGAACCGTTGCTCTGATATCAACTGTAATGACCCAACTATTCCAGAACTTGGACCATTAATAACTACTATACTAATCATAAGAAAACATATATGCGAAAACATCATGACTTTATTATGAAAAGAAAAGGTCTGAATACATAAAGATTTTACTTAGGATATGGGATCCCATTGTTTTGAAAATAAAACAAAACATAACTTAAATAAATGGGTTACAAAATCAAGTGTGGAAAATAACACATAGAAATCATAATTTAAACACTTAAAGACTTCATCCTCTAATCGAACGCTCAGTTTATCGATTCCATCCTGCCTTAATACACATCCCCAAGCTGCCAAGAACCTTTCCCGCCGCCATAGCTAATTTCCTGCACATATAAACATAAAGGAATGAGTCTAACGCCCAGCAAGGAAAAAGTAACACCATATGACATATACATAAAATTATATCATAACATGTGCTATATCATAAACATATACTATATCATAAACATATATCATATACTACTACAATGGCCATTATACTACTTGGGGCTTGTAAACTAAACAAGTCATATGCCCAATAGATTGGTGGGGCTTGCTAGTCAAGCAAGTCATATGCCCAAAAAATATTGGGGCTTGTTAGCTATGCAAGTCATATGCCCAAGGTCTATCAACATACTATACATATTACATAACATAACATCACATAAGATAACATATTATATAAACATACAAGGTCTATCCTATTTTCCTTACCAATATACCAGGATATGAGAACAGGATCGGGACTTTGGAACACTCCTAAAAACTATAATAGAAAGGTGAGTATACTAAAGAAAAGAGATGAAATGAACGAACTATACCATCAAAAAGATACTTACCAGGAATCTTACGTTCAAGATCTTAGATGCCTAACCAAGAATAGAGAATACGAGTTAGGATTTAAGTAGAAAACTATAAGAACTTAAAGAAACAATACAGAAATGATCTAGAATTTGGAATACCTTGAATGCTTTTGTACGCCCTGGTTTTCTCACGGGCTGTTTAGCAGGACGAGCCTCGGACTAAACATAATTTAGTCCGAGGCTCCCACAGGCCAGAGGCTCTATTTTCAGGACGGGCCCTCTCTAGCTCGGGGGGTCCTGTTTCCAGCTCGCTCTTGTTGCGCCAGGAGCTGGGAACAACATCCGGCGACCACTGATGGATCAGCTCGGGTTATGGATTGCTCCGGTAGCGAGCTTCTCAGGAAGCTCTGACCCTATGCGAAGTCAACACGCAAGTTAAACGTGCATAATCCTGCCATCACGTGTCCAATATCCCCCTGACTTCTCGGACACGCAGTAGGAACGTGCGTATTCAGACACCCACGGACGGGTTGGGCCGTGCGACCCATTATCTCCTTCCATACTGATTAGACCACACTTGTGTGTCAGGTTTAGGAATTAATCATGAATATCACAGACTTGATATGACAAATGGTAAGGTCACGGGATGACCTCCCTACCAACTTCCAGGTGCCTTCTCCTATAAATATGGCGACCCTGGGAGTTGATAGGGGTTGGAAAAAATAGTCTTGTAAGAACTATATACTTTGTAAACCAATTACCCAGAAAAGATCAATAATATTGACTAGTGGAGTAGAAGGATTTTAACCTTCGAACCACTTAAAAACGTGTTTAGGGTCACCTAGTTCTTTCCACAAAGATTTCATATCTGCGACGGTTCTACTTTTAAGTACTAATCTCTTTCTCTTCTTCTCTTAATTATCTGTTGCCGAAGAACCGCGTCAACAGTTTGGTGCTTTCATTGAGAGCAAGTCCAATTAGTACTACCACAAACATACAACTATGGTGACCACTTGGTCCAAACATGGCAACGAGACAGAACAGCATGATGGGCAGGAGGCCCACCATGTTGCCCTCCCCGAGGAGCAAGTTCCTGAAGTCCAGCAAAGGCCAGGAAAGCAGCCGGCCGGCCAAGACGACACTGGTAGTTCGGCGCCCAGGCCGCCTAATCCGAATCCATGTTATTACACTGCGGTGGAGATGGAGAATGCTCAGCTGAGGAGCCAGCTAGCAGCAGCTGGTCAGCAAATCCAGGATATTCTGAGTCGACTACCCCCTCTCACAACCAACGGTAACGTTGGAGAGAGGCAAGGCGAGGCCCCTAAGTCTCGCCGGAGTAATCGATCCAGGCATAGCCGTTCGGGTAGACTCCCTGCAGCCAACTCCACCCCTTCAACGCACCATCAAGAGGCTAACTTCAGGGAAATGCCTCAGACCGAACAGCAGCAGTACAGCCGTTCGGTTAGGACATCAACCCCTAGCTCTCAGCCTTCCTCGAGGACGCCCAGAAGAGATCGGGGAAATTCTCAAAGGAGGGCCGAGGGGATCCGGAGACGTCAGCCCGTCCCCGAAGAACGTCCAGTTCCTCGTCCAGATCGCCCAGCGCGAAACCATCAAGCTGGCAGGGCCGAGAGGCCCCCACCAAATTTAGTCCGTCCGGACGGCACTAGGATCGCCTCTCCGGTCAGGCATCCTCCTTCTCCCATCAGATACCCGTCTCCTCAGCCCGTCCGGGACATCCCGACCTACGGAAATAGTAGGAGAGACCCGCCATCGGCCGGGCCTTCCCGGCGCAGCAGGGTGCCGGGAGAAGGATCAGGTCGGAGCCGCCAAAGACGCACATCGAGCCTGTCCAGTAGGAGTCACTGGACCGGTAGTGCACGGAGTGATCTTTCGGGAGGAGACCTGCGACAGCGACTAAGTTCAGCGCAAAGTCACCATAATACCCATGGAGGCGACCTTCGAGATCGCCTCAACTCTCACAGAGAGGATCGAGTTAGGGATGGTAGCCAGGCCCGCTCAGTTGGGGTCCGATCCGAAGTACGTAATGCCGGGAATGCCCCAAATGACCTATCTCCAGATAGGAGGGGCAATAACCCGCCTAATATGTACAACGGGTCCGGAGCTGTTGAACAGCCCCGGAATAACCCAGGATCTCAGGACAAAACCCTAGAGCGCTTAACTCAAATGGAGGAGCTGATGAAGAAGCTCCTGTCGGAGAAAGAAAAAGACGAATATGATTCAGGGGATGAGATGGAGCTCTTCGCCCCCAACATAGCAACAACGGCATACCCTTCTGGCTTTCGTATGCCTCACTTGTCAAAGTTCAACGGGGATGGAGACCCATCTGACCACTTAGGGATGTTCAACACCCTAATGATGGCTCATAACATCGGGCCAGAGCTTCGTTGCTTGATCTTTCCTTCCACCCTAACTGGACCTGCCAGGCAGTGGTTCAAACAAAGTAAAAGGCAGTCAATCAGCTCCTGGAAGACCTTTTCGGCTGACTTCAAGAGGGCATTCCGCGCCTCTCAGGCCACCAGGATCCAGGCCGACTCCCTAGCTAACGTGAGACAGCAACCTGGAGAAACGCTAAAAGCCTACTTGAGCAGATTTGCAAATATCGCTGCTCGAGCCAGAGACGCCGACGACAGCTCCAAACTCATGGCTATGAGGACCGGGATCCTAGTAGGCGGAGATCTGTGGAAGGATATTCAAAGGAGGGGGGTCAGCTCAGTTAGTGAATTCCTTAACAGAGCCCAAGAATGGATAAACTTGGAAGAAGCTGAAGCTTCAGCCGCGGGGACCAGCCAGGTCCTCGAGAAGCCCGCTGGGACGGGAACAGAGATCATAGTAGCGACTCCCGACGTCACGCAGAGTAACCAGCCCGGTGGCGGCAAAAGAAAAGGGAATGGTGAAAACATCCAACACGGTCAAAAGAAGAGTAAGTCCGTGGATAAATTCAAGCCCGTGTTCACAACGTATACCGAGCTCACCCAAACCAGAGAGAATATTTTCCTGGCCAACGCTACGCGAGTCCCCTGGAAAAGACCGGAGCCAATAAAGCACCCTAAGGGAAAGAGAGACGCTTCCAAATTCTGCCGTTTTCATAACGACGTCGGGCACAATACCGACGACTGCAGGCACCTCAAAGATGAAATCGAGACTCTCATCCGAGCAGGTCCGTTGGCGCAATACTCGCGGAACAGGGTCCCGACAAGTCGACCCGCTCCGGAGATCCCAGCCAGTCAACCTGGACCTCGAGTAGATCAGGACGTCCCTCCCCCCGTGGTCGAGGGAGAGATTTCCACCATCTCTGGAGGACCACACATGGCTGGCACGAGCAGAGGCGCCCAGAAGAGGTACATAAATGAGTTGAAGGCCCACAATGGAGGGGAGTTCGTCCCGGAACAGCGTCAATCAAAACAACAAAGATTAGAGAAACAACCAATCACTTTCACGGAGGAAGACGCGGGCCATGTCCAATTCCCTCATAACGATCCCTTGGTCGTAGCAGTCCAGCTCGCCAACCGGAGAGTAAGGAGAGTGTTAGTGGACAATGGGAGCTCGGTGAACCTCCTATTCCGTTCCACCTTAGAAAAAATGGGTCTGACCGTCTCCGAGCTGAAGGCAACCTCGATGATGCTATATGGTTTTTCAGGAGAAGGGTCAGCAGCGATAGGAACGATTGAGCTGGTGATCACCCTAGGCGACGAGTCCCGAACAGTGTCCAAACTGCTCGAATTCGTAGTCATTGAATGCTCCGCTGCCTACAATGCAATTTTGGGCCGACCTACGCTCGTTGCTTTCGAAGCTATCACGTCCGTTCGGCACCTCGCCATGAAGTTCCCTACTTTAACAGGGGTCTGCACTATCAAGGGCGATCAGCTCGCTGCCAGGGAATGCTACAGCATTTCCATGAAGGGAACATCTAAAACCGGGCAGGTGACGATGGCCATTCAGGGTGAAGAGGAATCACAGGGACCCAAGGCGGCTCCTGAGATTGAAAAACCTCGGGTTTCCGAAGACGAAAAGCTCGCCCTAAGCGAGGACATTGACCCCCGAGTAGGCGAGGATAGGTCCGAGCTCCAAGCTATTGAAGATCTCGAGGAGGTAGGCATCGATGAACAAAACCCGTCACGGACGGTTAAGCTCGGAAAGAACCTCTGCGATAGAAGAAAGGCGGAACTGACTGCGTTTCTGAAAAAGAACCTGGACGTATTCGCATGGTCGCACGAGGACATGATAGGGATCAGTCCGAGCGTAATCATGCACACGCTCCACCTAGACAAAAACGTCCCTGCAAAGTCTCAAAAGCAGAGGCGTTTAGGGACAACCCGAGCCGAAGCCCTTGAAGAAGAAGTGGCCCTGCTAAAAAAATGTGGCTTTATCCGCGAAGCCAGATTTCCCATTTGGGTTGCCAATCCCGTGTTAGTTCCAAAGCCCAATGGGAAGTGGCAGACCTGTATCGACTTTTCCGACCTGAATAAAGCCTGCCCCAAGGATTGCTTTCCGTTGCCGAGGATCGATCAACTGGTGGATGCCACGGCGGGGCACGAGCTCATGTCCTTCATGGACGCGTACTCGGGCTACAATCAGATCGCGATGAATCCAGCAGACCAGGATCATACCAGCTTTATGACCCCGACTAATGTCTATTGCTATAAGGTCATGCCGTTCGATCTTAAGAATGCCGGGGCTACCTACCAAAGGCTGGTAAATAGAATGTTCGCGGATCAGATCGGGAAAAACATGGAAGTGTACGTCGATGATATGCTTGTCAAGTCAAAGATTGCCAGCAACCACGTCACCGATCTGGAAGAATGCTTTAACATTCTGCGAGAATATGGCATGAGGCTCAATCCTCAGAAGTGCACTTTCGGTGTCGCATCGGGGAAATTCTTGGGTTTCATAGTCAATACCCGAGGAATCGAGGCAAACCCGGACAAGATCAGGTCACTGCTCGAGCTTCCTTCCCCCAGGTCGCGGAAAGATGTCCAAGGCCTCACAGGAAGGGTGGCAGCATTGAACCGGTTCATTTCCAAATCGACCGAAAAGTGCCTGCCCTTCTACAACCTGCTCCGCGGAAACAAGAAGTTCGAATGGACAGTAGAATGCGAAGGCGCATTCCTCGACCTAAAAACGCACCTGGCTGAGCCACCTGTGCTGTCAAAGCCCAAGGTAGGAGAACCCCTTTTCCTCTACATGGCCGTCACTGAGGACGCAGCTAGTGCCGTTTTGGTGCGAGAAGAGGACCAGGCTCAGAAACCGGTTTATTACATCAGCAAGAGACTCCTCGGAGCTGAGTCAAGGTACCTGTTGATGGAAAAACTGGCGTTCTGCCTAATCACGGCCTCACAAAAACTCAGGCCATACTTCCAGTCCCATTCTGTACACGTCATGACCGATCAGCCTCTAAGGCAGGTTTTGCAAAAGCCTGAAGCCTCGGGACGCTTGCTAAAGTGGGCGGTCGAACTCAGTCAGTTCGAGATTTTCTATACTCCCCGAACTACCATAAAAAGTCAAGCCTTGGCCGACTTCATGGCAGAATGCGCGGGATTCCATGAGATCCCATCGGAAGACTCACATCAGCTCACCTCCTCAGGTTCATCGTGGAGGATCTTCGTTGATGGCTCATCTAACGAGAACGGCTCCGGGGCCGGAATCATTCTGATATCCCCAGAGGGGCATAGATTCCATTCGGCGCTGAGGTTCGGGTTTAAGGCGTCCAACAACGAGGCCGAGTACGAGGCCTTGTTAGCTGGACTTAGGATAGCTAGCGAGCTAAAGGCAAGCTCTGTCCAATGCTTCAGCGACTCCCAGCTCGTGGTGAATCAGGTCCTAGGCGAGTATCAGGCGCGGGGTCCCAAGATGGCCTCCTATTTGGCTAAGGTAAAATCCGAACTGTCTATGTTTGGGCAAGGGTCGATCGAACAGATACCTCAGGAGCAGAACGCCAATGCAGATGCTCTCGCCAAGCTCGCCACCTCGGGAGAGGCAGAAACCCTGGGGTTGGTGCCAGTTGAGTTCTTGGACAAACCAAGCATAGACGGAGATCGAGCAGATATTGGGATGATTGACATCAGGCCGACCTGGATGACTCCCATTGTTGAGTACCTCGTCGAGGGCAAGTTACCCGAAGGGCGCAACGACGCACGACGAGTCCTTTATCAAGCTCCGAGGTATACGCTAGTCCAGGGGGTGTTGTACCGACGTGGGCATTCATTACCTCTCCTCTGGTGCGTTCTTCCAAGTGAAGCGAAGGCCATCCTGCAAGAAGTTCATGACGGATTCTGCGGAGATCACACTGGGGGGAAAAGCCTGGCCTTGAAGATCCTTCGGCAGGGTTTTTACTGGCTGACTCTGTCCAAAGACTCGATCTCATATGTAAAAAAGTGCGACAAGTGTCAGCGGTTCGCCGCGGTTGCCTGAGCTCCTCCGACCGAGCTAAAAATGATCTCGTCTCCCTGGCCCTTCGCCATTTGGGGCATAGATCTAATAGGCGCCCTGCCCACCGGAAAGGGCGGGGTCCGTTACGCCGTGGTAGCCATTGACTACTTCACCAAGTGGGCCGAAGCAGAGCCGTTGGCGACAATAACATCGAAAAAGGTGCTAGACTTCGTGGTTAAAAGCATCGTTTGTCGATTTGGCCTACCCAAAAAGATCGTCTCCGACAATGGCACTCAATTTGACAGCGACCTGTTCACTGAATTTTGCGAAAGGCACGGAATTGTGAAAAGCTTCTCGTCCGTGGCCTATCCCCAGGCGAACGGCCAGGTCGAAGCTGTCAATAAAACTCTGAAGGCAAGCCTCAAGAAGAGGCTAGATGAGGCAGAGGGGATCTGGCCAGAACAGCTCCCCCAAGTTCTGTGGGCCTATAGGACCTCACATCGGACTCCCACGGGTCACACTCCTTTCTCCTTAACCTTTGGAAGTGAAGCAGTCCTCCCCGTGGAGGTGAAGGTCCTGTCGCACAAGGTCCGGTCCTACGAACAAGACAAGAACCACGAGCTCCTATGCCACTCCTTAGACTTAATGGATGAAAGGCGAGAGGATTCACAACTCCAGCTCGCCCATTATCAACAGAAAATCACTCGCTACTTCAACACTAAGGTCAAAAGACGTGCCTTTAGCGTTGGCGATCTGGTCTTGAGGAGAGTTTTCCTGGCCGGGAAAGATCCCAAAGAGGGGGTTTTGGGACCAAGCTGGGAAGGAACATACCAGGTCATCGAAGTCATCAAAGAGGGAACTTATAAATTAGCTCGACTTGGTGGAGGGGCGGTCCCGTGGACTTGGAATGCTATCCACCTAAAGAAATATTATCAATGAACATTTGTAAGGCCTAGAAGGCCACCTTCCATGTATAAATAAAAATCAAATGTTCCTCGTTATTTGCAAGTGTAATTTTAAAGTAACAACGAAAGACCCTTTCCCAGTTACTTGGGGGGCATATGGTACCTGGATATATCCAGGTCGCCTTAACGACTTAGATGTTAATTTTTATCTACGGATAAGAGTTATCACAAACTAAGTCCTATCCTGGTCTTAACCAGGTCATAAAACTTAGAAGTTAACTAAAATTTGTTGAACGCGGATCTTCTTTAAAGAGCCCGGGATACGGATAAAAGTTGACGCGATCTGAGTTTTTTCAAAATAAGTTCCTGGTCTTAACCAGGTCGTAAAACTTAGAAGTTAGCTAAAATTTGTTGATCGTGGTTCTTCTTTAAAGAGCCCGGGATACGGATAAAAGTTGACGCGATCTGAGTTTTTTCAAAATAAGTTCCTGGTCTTAACCAGGTCGTAAAACTTAGAAGTTAGCTAAAATTTGTTGACCGTGGTTCTTCTTTAAAGAGCCCGGGATACGAATAAAAGTTGACGCGATCTGAGTTTTTTCAAAATAAGTTCCTGGTCTTAACCAGGTCGTAAAACTTAGAAGTTAGCTAAAATTTGTTGAACGCGGATCTTCTTTAGAGAGCCCGGGATACGGATAAAGTTAACTCGAACTAAGTCATAAAAATAAAAAGATAAATTGTGACCAAATGCATACAAATATATATGTAAAACTGGTTGAGCAAATTGTCTCGAGGCGGAAACGCCTCACATAAAAAAGAGAATTACAATAAAAAAGTGTTCAAAATACGTAAACGAGAAGCATCCTAAGCCCCATCAGCTGGCCCTTTGGAGGTCGCGGTCTCGCCCTGTTCCGCCGTGACAGAGGCCTCTCCAGTCTCCGATGGAGGAGCCTCCTTATTCAGGCGGGCTTGAAGCTGCGGCAACAAGAATGCCCAGAGGTCCGGCGGCATGAAGGAGAAGTCCGCGTCCGGATTGTGGGACCAGCAGTGATAGAACAGGTCCTGTAAGGACTGCTCCGACACGACCCGCTCGTCTTTCAGGGCGGCCTGGGAGGCTTGGACTTCGGCCTTCGCCACCTCAAGATCTGTCCGCGATGCGTCTAGGGAGTTTTTAAGCTCTAGGTTCTCGGAGCGAAGCTTCTCTAGCTCGGATGCGGCCAGGGAGCGTTTAAGCTCTTGGTTCTCCGAGCGGATCTTCTCTAGCTCGGCTTTAGAGGCCGCCAGAGCGTCTCTCGCCTCCTGAGACTACTGGAGGGCGGTCTGGCGATCTACTTCCAAACCCTCGAGCTGGGCCTTGGTCCTAACGATGCCTCTATAGGTGGCAGCCATGCCCTACAAGAAAAGAATGATAAATTAGCAAACTGGAAGGAAAAAGGCGGCGTGTGAGTGTCAAAGCCTTAAAAGAAGGGGGCACATTACCGTTAAAGTCATGTCCATAGCAGACTCTATAACTCGGACCGGGCTCGTTGTTTCGATGGCCCGGAGCTCCTTCTCCCTGATATTGTAATAGTGGCTGACGACGTTGCTAGCCGACTCATACACCGTACCCCGGAATGCTTCGGGCATCTTCTCCAGAGCCCGGGGGTCGACCGGGATACGCACGTCCGGGGCTGCCGCGGCCAGATTCCCGACCTCTATTACCCCGTCCTGGGCGGCCAGTGGAGATCGTTGGGGTGGCGGGTGCATGAGTCCTGTCCTGGCGACAGGGAGGTTCTCCCCCGTGACCTGGGATGGCGGGGCTTTCTCCTTCTCCGTAGCTGGGGATTTGGTGGAGGCCTTGGCCGAGCTCTTGGACTCGCGAAGCCTCTTTAACCTCGGCCCCGCTGGGGGATTCCCACCGAACACAATGCCCCGCAGACTATTCCCGGGCTGAGACATCTCTTCTGCCAAGAACAAAAAACACGGTTATTAGCAATCATACTGAAATAAAGACAAAAGGTCCAAAGGTAATAAGAAAGCAAATACTAACGGAGCCCTACCCCCTGAGCTGGAAGAGCCTAGGACGATTATCTCACGAACTGGCGAAGGTTCTAGGTCCGGTTCTGAATCGGGGCTGGACTCTTCTACGTACTGCCTAATCCCCGGAGCATAGATGCCCCTCTGGAGCGCAGGCCACGTGCGTAAATTGGTCCCGTACTCCTCAAAAATGGCCGACCTAAAGGCTAGGGTATTATCTATTACTACGGTGCCCTTAGGCCGACTCTCTTGGTTGTCCAGCACGAGCTGGTCAACGCAGTGGAGCAGGAGCGTGTCCAGGTCCGGATTCCTTGGGTGACGATGGACGAGCTGCCTAGGGTTGAACCTAACCAGCCGGGGGTCTGCAGTGGCCCTATCTACGTTCTTAAATAAGTAAGAGTTACCTTGACCGGAAGGACCCACGGCTGCTCCGGATTGGGCCCTCTCCTCGCTCATCCCCTGGGCGACCTCCAAGCTCCTCTTCCTGTTCCTCACCAGAGGAACTTCCTCACCTTCTTCCTCGCCTTCGTCATCTGCGACCTCCTCCGCGACGATCGGTCTGTTGTCGCGAGCTGGGGGAGGCCCCCGGTGCCTTTTCAAGTTCAAAGTCTGATTTGGGAAAATCAGCTTGCAGAATACCATCGTCTCGTCCGTCACGAGAACGCGCTAGTCTTTCTCACTGGGGGGCAAGTTCGCCAGTGTATCGTATTGACCCCCGAGAGTCACAGACTTTTCGGTCCTCGAGTAGAAGGCTGCAAGGTTGGTTGAAATCAGAATTGGAATAAGGGACGAGCTAAAATAAGATAACCGTTAAAAGGCGAGCTAAATCAAGGATCACTTACGAGGGCGGTTGAAATAGTGATGATCGCAGTTTCGGAACCCAGTTGACATAAAAAACTGGTCTTTGAAGTCGTTTGGATGGCTCGGCAGCTCGATCACTGCTGCTGTGTTAGGGAAGCGGGTTAAGTAATAGAACCCGTCGCCTCGCCCCCACTGGTCCGGGCTGGCTTTGAGGAAAAAGAATTATAGAATATCAGCAGGAGTGGGGACCTCCCACTCATGCTTTTGGAACAAATACCTCAGTCCCGCCAGCAGACGGTATGAATTGGGGGGGAGCTGAAATGGGGTCAACCCCACATAGTTCAGAAAATCAGCAAAATACTGATCCAGGGGGAGGAAGGCCCCTGCCTTGAAGTGTTCCCCGCTCCAGGCCGCGAACGACTCGTCGAGCGGCGTGCAGCTCCTCTCCCCATCCGCAGCAGGTCGGGCGATCACGGAGGTCTTCCCCAGAGGAATGTTGTGGTTAAGGAAGATTTTGGTGATCTTTGCCTGGCTGGTTATCTTCGAGACGATTCTCTTCGCCTCGAAAAACGCGTCAGGAGCCACCTCGGCTTGCTTCTCCACCGCCGGCCCAAAGTGAGGAATTGGCGAGCTGGTCACCACCGCCTTTCCTTTATCCTGCTGGGAGGCCGAACTTCCCACATTCTTCTGTGGCAGATTTCTCTTTGGAGCCATCTGGTCGCCTATCGAACAAAAGAAAACACTTTAGAAAAGGCGACCCAAGCAGGAGAGTGAAGCAAGTATTAAGTACACGAGCTGGGGTAAGCCCAGCCCGTGGAGAGTGGTGCCACGCGTTCCAAGGAACACGCGCCTATGCCCCCAACAGATCCCAGATTACTCGGAATTCGTGTGTCAGAGGACTCAGAGTAAAAAATTGCCTTGGGGGGAAAGTTTCAACAAGAAAGGCATGGCAAAACCGCTTTTAAGGCGTATTCCCTAAGCTACCCGGTTTTTGCATCCAAAATTTCTAAGGATCCTACCCAGAAATTGTTCCTAAGAGAGAACCAGGGAACCCATATTCTAAGACGATGTCCCATGGCAAGTGTGCCCTAATCTAAGAAGGGCTGTCACCCTCCATATCCGCGCGACCCAGAAAACCTCTGCATGTGGCTACAGTAACATTTTTGCCTAAGCTATAGTGGCATGCTTTCAAAAATAAACAAGGACAGGAGACTTACGGTATATGGTTAGATGGTGAGTGAGGTTGCTGCGCTGGTAGGAGCTTCGTTGGCACAGTGGTCTCCGAAGTTTTGAAGGAACTCGTGCGCTTAAGCTTCGTGAACAAAGAAGATGAGAGCAATGGAAATGAGGGTTTTGTTCTTCGGAAGGTCAGAGAAAACAAGGAAAGTTGAGAGGTTTTGAATGGCAAGGTGGCCCGTGCGTGGGATGACCACCCCTTTTTATACACGGGAAGGATCACGTGTAAAAGGCCCTTGGGAGACCCTCCACTCGAAATGTGAAACGACGGCTGGACAGTAGGCTAGGCCATTTAATGCAGTTCTCATAGAGTGTACCGTCGCCACCCACGGCGTTCCACGTATCAGACGCATGCGAAAAGCATGGAATGCAAAGGGTTGTGGAGAAATCTAAAAGCCCCTACTGTGGTCTCCCATATCTGACGTCATAGACCACGAACAGGAGCTTGGGGGGCAGATGTACGCCCTGGTTTTCTCACGGGCTGTTTAGCAGGACGAGCCTCGGACTAAACATAATTTAGTCCGAGGCTCCCACAGGCCAGAGGCTCTATTTTCAGGACGGGCCCTCTCTAGCTCGGGGGGTCCTGTTTCCAGCTCGCTCTTGTTGCGCCAGGAGCTGGGAACAACATCCGGCGACCACTGATGGATCAGCTCGGGTTATGAATTGCTCCGGTAGCGAGCTTCTCAGGAAGCTCTGACCCTATGCGAAGTCAACACGCAAGTTAAACGTGCTTAATCCTGCCATCACGTGTCCAATATCCCCCTGACTTCTCGGACACGCAGCAGGAACGTGCGTATTCAGACACCCACGGACGAGTTGGGCCGTGCGGCCCATTATCTCCTTCCATACTGATTAGACCACACTTGTGTGTCAGGTTTAGGAATTAATCATGAATATCACAGACTTGATATGACAAATGGTAAGGTCACGGGATGACCTCCCTACCAACTTCCAGGTGCCTTCTCCTATAAATATGGCGACCCTGGGAGTTGATAGGGGTTGGAAAAAATAGTCTTGTAAGAACTATATACTTTGTAAACCAATTACCCAGAAAAGATCAATAATATTGACTAGTGGAGTAGAAGGATTTTAACCTTCGAACCACTTAAAAACGTGTTTAGGGTCACCTAGTTCTTTCCACAAAGATTTCATATCTGCGACGGTTCTACTTTTAAGTACTAATCTCTTTCTTTTCTTCTCGTAATTATCTGTTGCTGAAGAACCGCGTCAATAGCTTCTATGACCGAACTATACCTCGAACCGAAATATACTATAAGCCTTACTTCCCAAGTGTTTATTAAGCTTATAATGATTAAGCTTATATCCCCAACCCAAGTGTTTAACACTCTAAAGTACTTCTAGCAGCTTGTAGGCTCTGAACTCAGCTTGATGAATGAAGAAATGGCTAGGTACTAGGTCCTATTTATAGAGTTCAAGAATGAAAAGATCTTCATTTAGCTTGAATAAAATAATGACTTTTTAATTGAAAAATATTTGAATAATCGTTCAGCAGAGGCAGAAGATTCAATCAAAAGATTCAGAGGCTTGCTAAGTGGTTATGGGTTGAATTGAGCTCGGTTTCAAAATGATTTGAAAACCATCCTCTTGAGCCGATATATCACCCCTAGTAGGCAATATATCGCCTGGGCTCATATTCCCGAGGCTCGTCGAAGTGTTCGTGCGAAGTTCACGTGTTTCATATTCCCCGAGTGGCGATATATCGCCCTTTAGAGCTGGGATATATCGGCATACGTTGAAATATTATACACATAGTTACAGCCTAATTTGAATTGAGTAAACAACCTTGACTAAGCCCTTTAACGATTTCAAAGCTACTGACAGACCCTAGGATATTCAAATATTACTCTTAATAAACTTATTCCTAAAAAATACTTCATTTCTCATTAAACTTCATATGACAAGTGTTACTATCTTATTGGGTCTATCTAAACCTTATAGTATAATAATTATCACCTTCATAATCAGTCATATTAATCGAACCTTAGGTTATAATTAATATTCTTAAACTATAGGTTAAACTTATAAAATCTACAAGTGTTACTACGAGTGTCCAACTAAGTCCCGGCTTGAACCAAAATCCACGGTAATAAACATACTACTAGCTATTACTATTACTACTACTAGCTAAGTAAAGTTCTTGGACTCTACATAATCTACTTAACTATGGATGAATATTTATGATATTCAAACTCCTCTAACAAAAGTAAATTGTAATAATAATATTATTATTCTTTTCACAAAAAGTTTTCTCTCTCGATTTTTCCCTCTTCCATGGTGAAGAAGAAGAAGTCGGTCAGGAAACCGGTGACTAGATCAGAGGTTCAAGGTCTGCCTTCAATCCAAAATGCAAATCCTGGGTGTGAGGTTGTGGGTGAAGAGGATTGTGGTGAGGATAATGTTCAGGTACGAGGTAAGAATCTACTAGAGTCCGATTTGGGAGAGATTGATGATGAGGGAGTTCAGGAAGATGAACCGACTCGAGATGGGTTTGCTGCTACTAGCTGGGCCGACAAGGTGGAGAATGGAGATTATCAATCTTCGACCCAACAACATTGGAATCAATTTAGTTCGGGTAACCTTTCTTTCAGTGAACAGAAATTAGAGTTTGCTGAACTGTTGGTTAAGGATGGTAAGAGGATAGCCCTAATTGATGAGGAGGAAGTGAGAATCCAGGCGGCTAACTGGAACTCAGCCATCATCTGTATGGTTCTTGGAGCTAATCCTCCAATGACTGTGTTTGAAGGATTTATCAAGAGAGTTTGGGGTCATCTAGGGATTGCTCAAATTGCTAGGATGACTATGGGTCTAATAATGGTTAAGTTTAACGATGAGGCTACTAAAAACCATGTGTTGGAGACTGTTTGTATTCATTTTGACAGAAAACCCGTGATTGTTCGACCATGGACTACAGATTTAAATGCAATTTGTTTGATCCGTTCAGTTCCTTTGTGGATTCAATTACATGAACTTGGCCTTCAATATTGGGGAAGCAAATGCCTTAGTGCTTTAGTTAGCACTATAGGTAAGCCGATTATGGTGGACAAATTTACTCGGGAGAGAACTCGAGTTCAGCTTGCTAGGATCTTGGTGGAGGTTGAACTTTCAGATAATCCTCCTAGGGTTATTCACTTTTTGAATGAGCAAGGTCAGCTAGTGGAGCAAGGGGTGGATTATGAATGGTCATACAATGTCTGATTGCCGCAAGGAGCAGAGGCAACCAGGGGGTCAGAAAGCTTCTCTTCCAAAAATCTCTCAAGAGAATGACAAGGGTAAAGACAAACAAGGGCTACCATCAAATACTGGAATGGACAAGGAGAAAACTGTGGTTGCTGATGCTGGACAGGGGCAGTCTTCAGGCGCCACGGAGATGCTGGTGGATATAACTGATGTTGGGGGGTTGACAGCAAAAAATAACTGGCAAACTCCTAAGAAACTAGGGTCTCAAAATAAACAAGGACAAAGAGGAAGTAATAGTAAGAATGTTCACAAAGTAGGGGCCCAAGGGAAGAAACTGACAATGGATTTGGGGTGCTTCAGGATCAGGCAGAGGGGAGTGTAGGAGACAGGGGTATTTTACAATCTTCTAATGGATAATTGTAATATCCTCAGCTGGAATATAAGGGGCTTGAATAACCCGAAGAAGCATTATGTTGTGTTAGACATTTGTAGTAAGAGTAAAATAGGGATTGGTGCTATCTTAGAGACTAAACTGAAGGGAGTTAAAGTGCAGGAGTTAATGATGAATAAATTTAGAAACTGGGACTATTATTCTAGTTCTGTGACAGAAGGTAGAATATTGATAATATGGAGGAAAGTTTTTGTCAAAGTTAGTGTGATAAAGGAGGATTCTCATTTTGTTCACTGCCTGGTTAGAATGATAGGTCACAAACAGTCTTTTTATATTACTTTTGTGTATGATCAGAACACTTTGGAGGAGAGGAAGTTTTTATGGCCAGGTTTATCTCAGCTTGTTCAACCAATTCATTCTTGGATGATTTTAGGCGATTTTAATGCTGTTTTCACTGCGAAGGATAGGATTGGGGGAAAGCAAGTTTCTCAGATGGAAATTGTAGACTCTGCTCATTGGATTGCTATGAACCATTTGGAAGCACTTAAGAGTACTGGTTCTTTCTTTACATGGACTAACAATCAAGAGGGAGTGTCTCAAATTTATTCCAAAATAGACCATGTTTTTATTAATAAGGAATGGTTAGAGGGTTTTCCCAATACTACAGCTGTGTTTAAATGGGAAACTAGTTCAGATCACTATTCTTGCACCATATCTGTTTTACCAGTTGAGAAATTGGGTGTTAAACCTTTTCAATTCTATAATTTTTGGACTGAGCATGCTCTTTTCAAGCAGCTAGTTTTGGAGAGTTGGAGGCAGCCGATGACGGGGATTGGTTTGAAAACTATCTTCTTGAAGACAATGAGACTTAAGCATAAACTAAAAAGGTTCAATATGAACCATATTGGAGATATAGGGGTTCAATTTCAAAAAGCTAAGGACCAATTTCAGGATGCTTTGTATCAAGCTCAACTTCATCCTAGCAATTTTGTCTTTCAAGACAAGGTTAAATTCGTAGCTGCAACTTTCAGAGTTCATGAGAAAAGATATCACAGTTTTTAGCTCAAAGGAGTAAGATAAGTTGGCTGAAACAAGGTGATATGAATACTGCTTTCTTTTTTGCTTGTTTGAAGAAACGCAAAGAGGATAATAGAATAGCCACGTTCATCAATGAGCAAGGTAGGGTGGTGCACAACTACTCGAAAGTTGTGTCTCATTTTCTGAATCATTTTCAGGGTATAATGGGAAGTCCCGGTTCGGCTTCCAAGGGTTTAAACAGTTAGATTGTGGATATGGGAGTTAAACTGAATTTAGACCAGCAGCTTTTGTTATTGAAACCGTTCACGCATAAGGAAATTCGAGATGCCATGTTCAGTATTTCTAGTATCAAATCGCCAGGTACTGATGGTTTTGGGTCAGCATTTTTTAAGGAGATGTGGCCAGACATAGGGGATGAGATTTGTAGAGTTGTTCTCCAATTTTTTGAGACATGTTTTATTCCAGAAGAATTATTGAATACCTCATTGTCTCTAATTCCTAAAGTTGATACTCCTAATTAGGTTGTGGATTTCAGACCTATAGCTTGTTGCTCAACTTTGTATAAATGTGTTTCAAAGCTACTTTGCTCTCGTTTAGCCAAAGTTCTCCCTATTTTAGTTCATCCTAATCAGGGAGTGTTTATACAAGGTAGGTCTATAGCCCACAATGTTCTCATTTGTCAAGATATTATCAAGAATTACAGAAGATCGTCCATATCACCAAGGTGTGCAATTAAAGTTGACATAAGCAAAGCTTATGATACAGTAGATTGGAGGTTTATTGAGGATCTCCTAAAGGCTTTCTGTTTCCCTTCTAGATTTATTGGCTGGATTATGACATGTCTGTGCAAAACTTCCTATTCATTAATCTTGAATGGAAGGGTCCAGGGCAGGTTTAAAGGGGAGAAGGGGCTGAGACAAGGGGATCCAATTTCCCCTCTATTATTTGTCTTAGTTATGGAGTATCTTACCCGTAGCCTCCATTTCGCTGCTCTAAACTCAGCATTTAGATTCCATCCTTTGTGTAAGAATCTTAATCTCATAAGCTTATGTTTTGCTAATGACTTATTGATTTTTTGCAAAGGGGCTTTGTCATCAGTTAAAATCATTAAGAATGTGATGGGGGAGTTTAGTTCTGTGACTGGGCTTCAGATTAATGAGAGCAAATCTCAGGTCTTTTATGGGGGAATTTCAGCAGCTGACCGAGTGCTTTTGTCTGCTGAATTGAAGCTTTCTGAGGGGGTGTTTCCTCTGAAATACCTTGGAGTCCCTATGAGACCTACAAAATGGAAGCATGAAGATTGTGATGTCATTATTCAAAAAATAAAAATGAGATTACACACTTGGGCTAGTAGACACCTGTCCTTTGCTGGCAAGATTCAACTAATTCATTCTGTTCTGTTTGGTTTGAGGAATTATTGGATGAGCATTTTTATTCTTCCTCAAAGTATAATCAAGGAAATTGAGAGGCTCTGTCGTGGCTTTCTTTGGGGTCTTAATGGTAATAGATGCAAGATTCATATGGCTTCTTGGGACAAAGTCTGTCTGCCTAAGGCTTATGGGGGGCTCAGCTTCAGAAATGGTCAGAGATGGAATCATGCTATTCTAGCTAAGTATATGTGGGCAATCTCTGAAAAGCATGATGTTTTGTGGGTGAAATGGATAAACTCAATTTATCTGAAAGACTCTGATTTCTGGTCCTATAGATTACCTCCGGATACCAGCTGGTATTGGAGGAAATTATGCAATCTCAGAGGAAAATTCAATAAGGAGGATATCAGTGCTGCTGGTTTAAATAGGAAGTTTAGCTATGCCAATCTTTATATTAATTCCTTGAATCATGTTCAGGTTGGATACTACAAAGCAGTATGGTGTAGATTATCCTTGCCTAAGCATAGATTTCTGTTATGGCAGGTTATCAATTCTCAGTTGCTTACTTTTGATAACTTGCTGCGGTTCAGAGTTCCTCTTGACTCTGTCATGTGCCCAGTCTGTGGTAGTTATGAAGAGAGCCACTCCCATTTTCTCTTTGCCTGTTCATTGTCATTTAAGGTGTTGGAGCATCTCTCTGAATGGATGGATATCAGTTTGTGGCCTTATGAATTTGACAGATGGAGAGATTGACTTTCTAGCAGAAACAATGGATTACTGTCACATATATATATCATCTTGTTAGCTGCTGTAGTGTACTGCATTTGGAGGAATCGCAATGGCTGTGTTTTTTATCATTGCTCTCTGTCTGCTTCTAGTTTAGATGCTGAAGTTAAACTTTTATTGCATCATAGGCTTATCAGTATTAGCAAAAAGAAACTTTCTGCCCAGGAAAATCGATTAATAGCTCAGTTCACTATGTAATTGTTTTGTGTACTGCTCTGTAATTCCCTGTATTGGTTTTTCTTTAGCTAAGTTCACAATGACAGGGTAAAAGTTTCCCCAAAACTCAACAATAGAACATAACCATTCATAGACAACCAACACATATAAGCATCCATACACCATAAACAATTAATCACCATATACTCATTTACATGCACAACAATGTTGATAAACATGCCTCAATATATTCACACAGCAGTCAAGGGCCAGGCCCTATCAATATCTCATGCTTCCTAGCAATTCAGTCAACAACAACATGCATAACTCATCTCAGGTACTTAAGCACATAGGCACACATAGACACATTACCAAACCCCAACTTGAGCTTGTCTCCAGCAGCGAATGTACATATCCAGGATGTCTTCAGGAACCCTTAAACCTAGGACGCTCTGATACCAAGTTGTAACGCCCTGGATAGCCAAGACCGCTACACTGTGTACTTATAAAGGTGCAGGACTCGCTAGTCAAGTCATTAATTTGAAAACGTGTCACTAGACATGTAAGATCTATGGTTAAAAAGGTTTCGGTCTCAAAAGACTCATTTCATATATTTAAACTGTAATAAACAAGGGATCCCATAAACACAAAGTTAAAATAAGTTTACAGACTTCCAAAAGTACATAAGTATCCACTAGCCATACTAAGGCAAAATAGACAGTCTTTAGGTTCCATGTCCTTTCCTAGACCTCAACCGTGGCGGCCGAGCACCTGGCTATGTACATTCCGCTCGCCGAGCTCTCCAGTTAGGGCTGATCTAACTTGCCCTTGCCTTTACCTGCACCACGTAGCACCTGTGAGCCAAGGCCCAGCAAGAAAACATCACAGATAACTCAAACAATAATAACAGACAAATAGCTCAGTATGCATGTATACTCACTAGATAGTCCACAACAGATAATCAGCATATACAGTCCAATACAAGATACATTCTACCACATATACTGCTCATATCACATATTAATCAGGGCCGACGACTTAGGCCGCACCCTCTGTTTAACCAACTGACTCTGGCCCACTTAAACCAAGCTCAGTGAATAATAAGCTGTCCTCAGCTACCAGTGGCCGAGCAGCGCCCTGTGCGCTAGTAAGACCCTTGGCACCCTTAGGGCGTTGGTTCAATAAATGGCTTGCATGGCATAATACCATCCTTTCAAGCTTTTACAATAGGGAGCCCTTAGTCCCGTCTCATATAATCAACCAGGTGCAGTTTTCTTACCTTTAGCTTTCAGATGAGTTAGTTACGGGTGATACTCCTTGAGCGCGATCCAATCCTCGAGCCCTAGCTTAACACCTAGTCACAACCATGAAGAAAGACACCATTAACAACCTTAAATGAGCTTCCAAGCCAAGTTCTAGTACTCGGAACATTGAACTTCACCAAATATGGTAAAAGACTCAACCCCGAGCACCCTAGGTTAAATTCCCAAGCCTAAAATCTTAAAATCCCAAAATCCCTTAAGCGCCGCGGCATAGGCCACCCATGCCGCGGCATGGTCCCCAAACAGAGCCATCCAAGGCACAAAAATAGGTACGGGCCGCGGCATTGCTTGGACCATGCCGCAGCCCACCCTCCTTCCTCAGCATGCAACAACCTTGAAGGGCCGCGGCTCACCAAGAACCATGCCGCGGCCCGACCCTTCGAACCCAGAAAAAACCACCATTTTCAATCTCTAAACCTCACCTTAAGATATCCCAAAGCCCCCAACTTAAAACCAATTAACTCCCAACTTCTTTAACATGATCTAAGCAACATAATTCCCAAGAAAACATAGTCTATCACACTCTAATCCTCTCCTTTCCATTTCTGAAACCCAAGTGCTACAAACACCCAAACCAGCCACTCAAACACAATCTAGAACCTCTAAACTTGGAGTTAGAACTCACCTTTGCTGTAGAATCACTTCACCAAGCTGTGGCCAAGCTAGGTCCCCAAGTTCCCTTCTTAATTCTGCCTTAGAACATCACAACTAAAACTCAGCTAAAACTCATAATTCAACCACAGAAAACAGAGTTAGATGCTTACCTTAAATCTTGCTCCAGTTCCTTGATTAAATCCCCGAGCTAGACTCCCAAATTCACTCTACAAATCTCATAATTCCAACTTGCTTCTCCCTTAAGTTTTCTGTGTTTTTCTCTCCTTGGTTTCCTTTGAGCGTGTAAGTGAGCTGAGAGAAAATACTTAGTCGGTTTGTGTTTTTCTTCTAAAGGCTTCCTTAAGTCTAACTTATCCATTAAGTTAATCCCGAGGCTCGGGGTACCGGAACCGTCCCCGAGGCCAAAATGGTAAAATCCTCCAATATTCCCGCTTAGACACCCTAACCTCAAATATATCTCCAATTATTTATTTTCATCACCCGATAGTCTAAATCACTACCTGATACCTAAAATACCCCTGACTTGCCCAAAGTCAATTATAATACCCTGTTGTGACTTTTCCCGCTATCTAGCCCTAGGATCGCCTCGAGTCGCCGGCTGCAGCTTTATCCACAACATAATGTGGTTCTCGCATATATCACATATCATATTACCACATAATATAATCAATTATCATATAAGCATCATTAAACATATAATTACTCATTAAATCACAATTATTCCAGTAATGCCCTCCTGGCACACTAATCAAGGCCCTTAAGCCTTATTAGTGAATTCGGTTCGTTACAACATACATATACATAAATATAAAGATATATATATACATAAATATATATAATTTTAAAAAAAACAAACATATATATACTGGGGAGGCATTGCTGGGGGGTGTGGGGCTGGGGAGGTGGCGGCTAAGAGAAGGGGTTGGTAGAAGAGTTGGAGAAATGAAGAACAAGGATTGAGAAGGGCTTATCGTGGGGATTATTAGCGGCGACATTGCTGATGTTTTTTTCAAAACATGTGGCAACTATTAGCGGTGACACGTGCCGCCGCTAATAATCAACTAAACAAATTTGGTGGAGAAATTCCCACGCCTTTTTCTGTGTGTGTCGCTGCTAATATAAAAAATGTCGCCGCTAATAATATTGTAAATTTAAAAAAAAATCCAATGTAATATCATCGGCGAACATGCTTTGGCTGATATATTCGCATTATTAATGGCGACTTTTGGTCGCCGCTAATACTATCACTGCTAAAGATTATTTTTCTTGTAGTGACTACTTTACATGCACATTGGTGCTTTCAACCAAAACTCATTTTACTTGCAAATTAAATTAATAAATTAATAAAAAAACTAAGAATTAAATTTACAGAATTCCTACCAAATAATTCAACCAATTAAAATAAATTTCAATCACTTAACAATTATTAATAAAACAAAGCACAAAATTAACTAAAAAAAATCGGTGCGCTACATTGACACTGTAGGACAGAGGTGATATGGGGACCATGAACCTATAATAGAAGCTCTAATAAAAAAGATTGTTGATTAAACTGTATAATCTAATAATCTTATATATTAATTCCATCATTACTCCACTATAATTGGTTCGTTAATTAGAGTTGGTCATGATTACCGTTTTACCCTTCCAATTACCTATTGATCCTTAAGTACTATTAATTCTCTAACGAATAGTTAATCTATAATCAAATTATCGATTTAAGCTCTTTAACTATTCAATTTAATAATTAACCCTTAAGGGAACCAATATTAGATATGTTAGGAAAGTATGGATTCAATTATTATAAATCATGTTCTTAGCCATTCATGATAATAAAACTCCAAAACAAAAATCATTAGCCTCATTATTCTAAGAGACATTAATTATTGAATCAAAAGATACAATAAACACAAACAAGAGGTCATGAATACTCAGGATTTAGACTGATCTACAAATGATCATCTATTATGATAAAAATTAAATATTTATGTCTGACGGTAAGTTTATAATGATAATTAATTATCATCGGTGTTGTCATATATAATCTCTATTATATACAACACCTTTACTAAGATGTCTATCCACATCAGTAATTTGAATCTAGATCACTTGCATCTCATATGTTTAGTAAACCATACTAGTAACTATTCATTAAAGATTTCTTGTTTTAATATGTTATTGGTTATTTTATTCATTGTATATGATCTTAATTATCTCGTAGTAATACAAGATCATATTATCATGAATGAGTAAAGAATTTTCTTGATAATATTATATAATTAATTCAAACAATAATTATAATATTCAAATATAATAAAACTTGACTTTTATTTAAATCAATAAAATATAATTACATGCTTCTAGGGCATTGATGCTAACACTTGTTACTAGTTCGGTCTACCAATAGACCTAATGGAAAATTTTTCACATATGCACTTACCTCTCCCTTATAATGGTACCTGCGTGTTAATCTCATACGATGTACTATACCTCTCACAACACACATATTCCATAACTATAGTGTAAATTTCACCCTACAATATTATCACTTTTATATAGAGTAACCACAACCCTAATATCCACAACTTGCATACAAATCCAAAACATGCGTATCATTAAATATAACAACCATTAATTGAAATTATTTTGCACCTATCCTAAGTCACTCTTGAGTGCAAAGGGAAACTCCTGTACCTCAGTTCCTTGCAACAACGTACTATGAGAGACCACTTTATCGCGAGAATCCTTTTAATTGTAAAATATACTAGAAAACCTTATCAAAATCTTTTCATGTTGCAATATTTGTTCCTTTTAAAAATGGTATTTTTGTAATACGTTAATCATTAGGGGTATTTTTCTAATTTTATGTAAATACATGATTATGTGTCTATTTGACTATGTTAAGATTTGAAATATTATTGTTGTCCATATTTTCACCTCCCGACACGTGTCAACTCACATTGACTGGCTCGGACGCTCATAGACATCTTCGGGGTATGTTACCCAATGAGGCCTCTGTTCGAGGAGAGGATCCTTCCAGGTGAGGTCATCTATCTTTCCTAGTTGGTAGGCCGTGGGTGCCCTAAAGGTAGATTACCCTCCAAGGTTTGTCCTCGGAGCTGGAGGTTCTCCAAGTGAAGAACCTACGACAATAGCTCTCGACCCTCAGTCATCCCCTAGGTCTGAGGTTTTGGTTCTGGGACCTAAGACAGGCGTCAGGTGTCAACCAATGCAGGTTTGCAACGCCAGAGGTGGCAATCTGTCAACAAAGTTGTCGAGCATACGACTCGACAATTCGCACTCCCACTACACCATCTGACATGGAGATACGTACAACACGCCTTGACACTAGCTGCATATGTTCCCCATAAAGTAGGTACCTTTCTTCAGTGGGCCCCGCAGATCTCGCCTAGGTCGTGGTCTCTATTCAATGCAACCCAATTCATTGAATTGGTATTAATCTCCCAATAACGGGAAGAATGTGTATTAATTACAGATGATTAGTATAAATGATCCCAACCTCTTTAAATAGGGTTGGGAGTCTCATTGTAAAGGGTTCAGTTTTTTAGAAAGAAAAACACCTTGTACTCAGAGAAATCTAAACGTTTCCTTAGAATACACCATTGGAGCTTGCCTCAACAAGCTTCCAATCCTCTTAATACCAGAGACTCATGGACTAGGACTCTTTTATAGCCTGAACCACGTAAAAACCTTTGTGTTCTTGTAATTTATTTATTTGATCTCTCATTTTAAGGTTGATAGTGAAAAAAGCAGTCAACATTTTTGTGCTTTCATTGAGAGCTTGAAGAAAGCATTTGGAAAACTTACATCCATGGTAACTACTCAAAGAAATTTTATAGATGATGTGCTCCCTCCTACTGTGGTTGAAGAAGGGGAACCCAGTTGGCAGCCACCTCAGGACATGCCTGAGATGGTGGAGGATTACAACGTACATGCCGAGTACGACGACAAAGATGACGATGTCGACCAGGGGTATTATGAGGAAGAATACCCTCAGCCTATGGACGTGGAGGAGACACTGAAGGTTGTAGTGCTCCGTGAGTAGGTGGCCACCCAGCAACAAAAGATCAATTCTCAAGAGGGTTACATCGCCTTGGTACAAGATATGGTACTTGTTAGGAAACTTATACAAGATCTTTATTTATTTTCATGTAGATCTAAAATTAAACAAATTAATATGAGATAACATAGAACATGATTCTAAATTTGAATTCAAAGAGGAATAATGATAAGAATACTTACATTATACGTAGCGGAATAATAGAGTCATTTCTTCAGTTTCTCTAACCCTTGTATCCAATATGTCGTAGAGTATTATCAAGAAACAAAACCGATCTTCAATTTTCTTCACAGCCCTCCAAAAAATCCTTCGAATTATCTAGACTAGATACAGAGAGAAGAAGAGAAAAGAACAATGAGGCTTAGAAAAGGAATTATGTTTAGAGAGAATCTAAAACCTATCATAAAACGAGTGTTTGTCATCTTGTTTCAACTCTAACTTAACATTCCGCTTATAGAATTACTTAGGTAATTTATTTAATTAAAAATAAAATAATAGTCAATTAACAGCCCTAGGTCGAAATTATCATGAGCTTTAGGCCCGTGAAATTTCTCATTTAATTATAAGCCTGTTGGACTTAAAATCAAGGCCTGTATTATTTTCTATTGATTAAATAATTATTTAAATCCTTTATCAAATTAATTATTTATAATTTGAACCTTGATTTAAACTTATTTATTAATGTAGATATCAATTTATCTTAATTAATAAATCTGCCATAATTTCTCTTTTCTTCTCTAAATTACATAACTCTACAAAACTATCCAAAATTGACCTGGTCAACTTTGATAATTCTAATTGATAATTAAATCAATTAATTGAGACTATCTAGATGATTTTATCCAAGGTACAGTGGGGACCATGGGCCTATGAAATCAAGCCTCAATAAGTTATCATAAATCTAACAAATAAATTTACTAACTTATTAATTTCTCGTGACTCCACTAAAGACTCGGAATTGCACTCTTTAATTCATAGAATTCTCTATAACAAATACAGATACGCTATTAATTATCCATTGTTACAACCATAATTTTCACTGAATCCTCTGTAGATAGTCTACAATGAGATGGGACTAAAATACTGTTTTACCCCTCATTGTAACTAACATTAATTACTGAAATGAGATCTCTATCATTTAGCACCTTAAACCAAACTAAAAGGAAACCATATTTCACTTCTTCATCAGAAGCTATAGATGTTCATATCTATGATTAACACTCTGACTCAATTATACTACCTAGTTCCCAAGATGTAAGTATGGGCTAGTCCGTAGGGTAAGCTGGTAATGAACAAGTCAAAGAACTCAAATAATACAATCATTTATAATATTAACCACTCCGAATTGAGATTGAATTGACCTATGGTCAACTATATGATATGACTAGAATAGATAATAACTGTATGTTTACTAATCCTATCAACTGTCAATATCAGTCTTGTCCGATGTAACAAATAAATCTGATCTTATCTACTTTGCTAATGTTCTGGAAAGAACATAACACTACAATGTGTAAGTAGATCATATCTTAGATTGGAAAGTCAGTGTAAATCCTGTGCACTGACTAATCTTATTACTAACTTATTTTGAACATATAATCATATTTATATTCCACTGTGATTACGTCACTATAAATACAATTAACTATATGCTTGGGATTTAATAGAAGTTTATATTAAACATATAATCATGAAAATAAAACATGTGAGCAAAGTGATTGACCAAGTCAAAAAATGATTTCTATTCTTTTATAGATAATAAATTAGATTTCAAAGAAATTGGGTTTGAATTAGGATTTAAAACCCTAACAAACTCTCACTTGCATTAACTGAAACTAATGCCTTAATTCTACTAATCCCATTTTCTTGATATGCTTATCAAATATAGCTTCTAGTAGTGTCTTTGTAAATGGATCTGCAAGATTGTCTTTAGATGCAATCTTCATAACCTTCACATCTCCCCTGGCCACATATTCTCGAATAATGTGATACTTCCTTCCTATATGCTTACTCCTCTTGTGACTATGAGGTTCTTTCGAGTTGACTATTGCTCCTGTATTGTCACAAAACAACACAAGCGGTTTATCAATTTTTGGAATAACACCAAAATCAGGATAAAACTTCTTTAGCCAGACTATTTCCGTAGTTGCTTCTGATGCGGCTATGTACTCAGCCTCTGTGGTGGAATCTGAGATTGCAAACTGCTTTACACTTCTCCATATCACAGCTCCATCCCTAAGAGTAAACACCATTCCAGAAGTGGACTTCCTATCATCGACATCAGTCTAAAAATCTGAATTTGTGTAGCCTACAGGGTTCAGAACACCACCCTTGTAGACTAACATATAATCCCTAGTCCGCCTTAAATACTTCAGAATATGCTTAACTGCTATCCAATGTTCCGATCTTGGGTTCGATTGACACCTGCTCACTACTCCCATTGCATAGCAGATATCTAGTCTATTACACAACATGGCATACATCAAACTTCCAACTGCAGATGCGTAAGGAATTTTCTCATTGCATCTTCCTCTTCAGGAGTCTGGGGAGACTACTTCTTTGAAGGATGAATTCCATGGCGGGACGGTAAATGTCCTTTCTTGGAATTTTTCATTGAGAATCGTTCAAGCACTTAAGCTGCTGTAATGACCCAACTTATTCTAGACTTTGGACCATTAATAACTACTATACATAAATACTAATCTTAAGGAAACATACATGTGAAACATTCATAACTTTTTAAAAATCTATAAGGCAAAGGTTGAAATACATAAAGATTCGGTTAGGATATGGGATCACATTGTTTGAAAATAAAACATAACTTAAATCTTAAAATTCATTACAAAACAATGTGTGGAAAATACATAGAAACATAATAAAATGACTAAAAGCAACTTCATCCTCGAATCGTTCACACAGTCCACCGAATCCATTCTCCCTCAATACACAATCCCAAGCGGCCAAAAATCTTACTGCCGCCATAACTATTTTCATGCACATATAAAACAAAGGAATGAGCCTAATGCCCAGCAAGGAAAATCTACTAAAAGCATGCAACATAAACTTAAACTATAAACATATAAACATTCACTATAAAAATATGTCATAATTCTAACCCATGTACATGGTAATCATTGGGGTTTGCTAACTAAGCAACTATAAGCCTCATACTACAATGAGGTTTGCTAGCTAAGCAACTATAAGCCCCAAAAACATGAAAGTGTTGGGGCTTGCTATTTAAGCAACTATAAGCCCCAAAACATACATATATCATATCATATATAAAACATACTATAGCATAATCATATAAGCATATAATAACTATCCTATTTTCCTTACCAAATACCGGGATGTGAGAACAAGGACGGGATTTTGGAACACTCCTAAAAACCATTAATGAGAAGGTGAGTAATTCCTAAAGAAAGAGAAGAAAGGGAATGAAATAAACCACTGAGAAGGTACTTACCGACAAGAAACCTCAAGTTCAAAGAACTTAGACGCCTAACCACAAATGAAAACAGCGAGTTAGGAATTGAGTAGAGAAAAACTATAAAAAATAATGAAACATACAGAAATGAACTAGGAATGGGAATATCTTTGAATGCACTATGACCGTACTACACCTCGAAATCGAATACACACTATGAACCTTACTTCCCAAGTGTTTAATAAGCTTAAAATGATAAAGCTTATAACCCCAACCCAAGTGTTTAACACTCTAAAGTAAACCTGGCAGCTTGAAGAATGAAATAAATGGTTGTGTACTAGGTCCTATTTATAAAGTTCAAGAATGAAAAGATCTTCTTTTAGCTTGAATAAAAATAATGACTTTTTAATTGAAAAACATTTGAATAATCGTTTAGCAGAGGCTTAAGGCTCGGTCAAAAAGATTCTAGGCTTATCAAGAGGTTATGGAATAAAATGAGCTCGGTTTCAAAATTATTCAAAAATAATTCCCTAGAGCCGATATATCGCCCATGCTAGGCGATATATCGCCTGGGCTTATGTTCTCGAGGATCGTCGAAGTGTTCGTGCGAAGTTACGTGTTTTTCATATTCCCCGAGTGTCGATATATCGCCCCCTAGAGCAGCGATATATCGGCATACACTGAAATATTTTACACGTAATTGCACATTTTTAGCCTAATTTGAATTGAGTAAACAGCTTTGACTGAGTCCTATAACGATTTCAAAGCTGCTGGCAGACTCTGAGATTTTCAAATATTACTCTTGATAAACTATTCCTCAAAAATACTAAATTTCTTAATAAACATGCACACGACAAGTGTCAATTTCTTATTGGGTCTATCTAAACCTTATAGTATAATAAATATCATCTTCATAATCAGTTATATTAATCATACCTTATGTTATAATTAATATTCTTAAACTATAGGTTAAACTTATAAAATCTACAAGTGTTGCTACGAGTGTTCATCTAAGTCCCGGCTTGAACCAAAATCCACAGTAATAAACATACTACAACTATTACTTGCCATTACTACTGCTACTACTACTATCTAACTAGCTAAGTAAAGTTCTTGGACTCTACAGCTGCTTGAGAATAGAGCTAAGAGTTTGTTCTATTTATCCCTAATGATCTTGATACCTAGAACATAACTTGCTTCACCCAAATCCTTCATCTGGAATTGAGTGCTCAACCAATTCCTCACATCTGATAATTTCTTAACATTGTTTTCAATGAGTAAGATATCATCTACATAAAGAACTAGGAATACCACTATTTGATTTGCCTTCAGTTGGTAAACACAAGGTTCACCAATATTTTGTTCAAAGCCATAGGTTTTGATTATTTCATCAAACCTAAGATTCCAGGAACGAGAAGCTTGCTTATATCCATAAATGGACCTATTCAACTTAGAAACTTTTCCTTCTTGTCCAGCTACTTTAAAACCTTCTAGCTGATCCATATAAATGACTTCGTCAAGCTTTCCATTATGAAAAGTTGTCTTGACATCCATTTGCCAGATCTCATAATTGAAAGTGGCTTCTATGGATAGGAGGATGCGAATGGACTTGAGCATGGGTATCGGACTAAAAGTTTCCTCATAGTCCACACCTTCTCTTTGGGTATAATCCTTTGCCACTAATTGAGCTTTATAAGACTTGATATTTCCATTAACACCTCATTTCTTCTTGTAGATCCACTTGCACCCAATGGTCCTAAAGTCACTAGGTGCTTCCACAAGATCCCAGACAGAATTTGAGTACATGGACTCCATTTCCTTTTCAGGGCTAGCCATTGCCTTTGACAACAGATCATCGTCACCAATGTCACCAACAACCATATTGGTTTCACCCTCCAAACCATTGCGAACTGGGTTCTTAGAGACCCTCCCACTAAGATAAGGCTCTGTAACTGTTTGCTCAGGAACAATGGTACTTTCTTCATTTAAATTGACATGCACCGGTTGGACATGAAGAGTGGGAATTTCATCATCAACTCACGTTTATGAAGATGGAACATTGGTTGGAGTCAATTCTTTAACCATATCCTCTAAAACTACTTTGCTGCGTGGTTTGAAGTTTTGGACATAGGCATTTTCCAGAAAAGTAGCATTCGTAGAAGTAAACACTTTCTTTTCTGAATGACTATAGAAAAGTCCACCCCGAGTACCTTTAGGATAGCCAACAAACATGCAAACTTTAGTTCGCGGTTCTAGCTTTCCTTCCTTTTTCCTCAAGACGTGTGCAGAACACCCCTATATTCTATAATGGCGTAAACTAGGTTCACGACCATTCCAGCGTTCTTAAAGGTGTTTTGGGGATTGATTTAGAGGGCACAACATTCAGAATGTCATTCACTATTTCAATTGCATGTCCCCAGAATGAAGTTGGTAGATTTGAGTAACTAAGCATTCATCTAACCATTTCCAATAAAGTTCTGTTCTGGCGTTTCGCTACACCATTTTGTTGCAGAGTACATAGGGCAGTAAGTTGTGATAAAATCCCAAGTTCAGTTCAATGATCCTGGAACTGCATATCCAAATGTTCTCCACCCCTATCAGATCACAAGATCTTTAATGTTTTACCTAATTGGCTCTGATCCATCGCTATGAATTCGTGAAACTTTGAAAATGTTTCTGATTTCCTATGCATTAGGTAAAGACATGAGTATCTAGAGTAATCGTCATTGAATGTGATGAAATACTCAAAACCACCCATGGCTTGTACATTTAAAGGTCCACAAACATCTGAATGCACAAGTCCAAGTGGTTCTTTGGCCCTATCACCCTTTGCAGAGAATTGACAGTTGGTTAGTTTGCATTCAAACAAGATTCACAGACAGGTAATTCACCTAAGGTGAGTTACCTCAAAGGCCCATCCTTTGTAAGTCTTTGAATCCTATAATAGCCAATGTGACCTAGTCTCAAATGCCGTAAATACGTCATGTTATCGTTATCGGTCTTTTGACATTTATTGGTCCTAGGTTTAGCTACTTTGAATAAATCATTGTTAAGAGCGAGGGGTTCGTTAGGTCACAGAATATAAAGCTCATTTTCAAAACATGCAATAGACATTTGTGATACATTGAAGGAAATAGATATGTTAGAACATGTGAATGTCATAACAAATCGTTCCAATTGCATCATGGAAACTGAAATCAAATTTCTACTAAAATCCAGAATAAAAAATACATCATTTAAAATTAAGTATTTATTTCTGAACATCAGATGAGCTATTCCTCTAGCTTGGACCTCAATGAACGCTTCGTTCCCAACTCTAAGCTTTAAGCTGCCTTCGTCCACTTCCTCCCACGATTCAAGAAGTTGTAAAGAGTTGTATACATGGTTGGTAGATCCAAAATCAATAATCCAAACAGATTTATCTTTCTCTAAAACACATGTTTCTAAGATAAATTAACTATAATCATTACCTTTGTTTTTCGCTGCTAGAAACTTGGGGAAATCCTGTTTCCAATGCCCCTTCTCTTTGTAGTGAAAACACTTATCTTTACCATTCTTGTTTTTCTTGTTTATCCCCTTAGGCGTCTGTGCAATAGGTTGTGCACTTGCCTTTGCAGGCTTGCGGTTGTTGTTTTGTCCACCTTTCCTCCTGTTTCTAGCTTTCAAAGACGAAGCTTGGTTAGCTTCAGTCTTCGCTAGATCAGCAGAAATAGCAGTAGTCTTATTTTCTCCTCCTTTACCAGGTCCACCCATGATAGGCTCAATATTCGAAAGCTCGTTCACGAGCTGCGTCAAACCATAGTTGAGTTGATCACGAACGTGGGAACACGGTGCCATCCGAGCATTTGCGATGCCATCAAGAACGTGTAGAGATGGTGCTATACGAGCATTTACAGTGCCATCACAAGCATTGAGGGTGCCATCATGAACCTGCAAACACGCTGTTCATTCTGGGGATTCCTCAATCATGACAAACTCGAAGGTTTCACCAATCAACTCTACGTTGATATTCTGCTTCCAATTAAGGAAGTTTTCTGCAGTGAGTTTCTCCAGCAAAAGTTGAGAAAGGATAGGAGTAGACACATACACTACATAACTTAAAACTACAAATTATTAATAAAATAGAAATCAATCACATTTTCTCAATAAAACTCCTATTTACACAAATTTCACGAAATAGCACAACATATACCAAAAATATGTAAGATATGACAAAAAATACCAAAATAATCATATCTCTATTTCTTTAGGTTTTTAACTAATCTATGATATCCTTGTCTCGGTTGGCGAGAATAAAAAATACCACTAGCTAAATAAAGTTGTAATCTTATTTAATAATGGACAGCATTATTAACAACCTTCTATTTGATCAAAATAAGAAAACAAAATCTCTTATTTTTTGAGCTAGACCCACGATTTCAATAATCAATAGATTTAATCCTAGTAGTCACCGTAGGGGTGAGTCTAGTATAATTTGACCTAAAATTATCTATCTTTTGAAATCTAACCTTGTCAAAATAACTAATGAACACCTTCCGTAGGAGGGTGAATCAAATCGTCTTGAGGCCCCATTAAGCTATTGACCTTGTTGTTGATGTGGTTTTTCGCCAACAATGTATTAAGAAATGATAAAGGCTGATTAATGCTTAATGGTAAACCGTAATGAAAAATATCAAGAATTCACTCAAGAACACATAACTTTTACATGGTTCAGTGGTTAAAATCCACCTAGTCCACGAGTCAATATTATTGTTGTTTCTCTCTCTATTTTGGCAGAGTTTCGGTATTACAGAATTATCCCCCCTTTTCTGTGCAATATTCCCAATATTTATAGTAGAATTCCATGGACAGGATTGGGTAACCGCGTGAGTCAATCACGCATTTACATGATGTCTACATTCCATATAAATAATTACAATTTATATTGGGATATGATTTTATCACAAAATAAATATGTCTTGTTATCTTGGACAATAAATATGACAGCCGGGTCATGAATAGGCATACAAGCAAATCCCGAATCCTTGGGAATCCTTTAGTATGCAGTATGTGTTATATCTGAATCACCCAAACTGCGTATCTTCCATGGGCTTGAATTCTAACAGCTATCCGACCCCGAGCTAGTGCTTTGATTACTTATCTTATCTGTAGTTTGTGGTAAAGTTAGAACGCCTAACACTAGTTCTGACCATTACAAACCTCGAGATGTCCGTATGGTTAATAATCATATATTTCTTCTTGACTACTTTTCCACATAATTATCTGCCAGCTGTACCCGAGCTGAGTGAATGAACTCGTGCTAAGATTAGGGTACAACATTTTTCTCCCAAGCTCTTGCTCGTGTATGACGTCATCATTTTCTAACCTACACACTAGGCTTTCAAACTTCTGCTACACAAAACCATGCCTGCCTATTACTCGAGTACTAGACACGTGGTCTTTTGAAATTGGCATATGTTAGGGTTTCGAGGAATGCAATAATTTTCTTGTCAACTTTTTTCTGCCATTTGGTCTATTTAATCTTGGCCCTTGGATTCCGTAATTTATGTATAAATAGGAAGACCAGATTTCAAACCTCACCAACTTTGCATTTAAAAAATTTCCCTTTTCTGAACTTCCAGGCTTCCCTTCTTCCCCGGAATTCCCAAAACTGTTCATCTTGTCTAGACATTCAAAAGTTTTCTAGGAGCTTCCCATTGCCGATTCTATTCCCTCTAATCAGTGAACGTCTTTTCCTGTAAGTATCTCATCCCTTGGTTTGAAAATGTTTCCCTTTTTTTAAATGAAATTTCTGTTCTTAACCATGTTTGTCCACAACACTCATTGTAGTTACCATTAGGCTATTTCTAAATGTTCATAGGGAATAGGTTTTGATTTGTGTTCAATGGGTGAGTCCAAACATGTTTTATAAATAAGGCGTTCATAAAACTGGGGAAATTTCTAGGTAAATTAGGGTAACCCTAATGGTGAATTGGTTTAGAGAATATGCATCTGGGGTAAAGAAACTGAAGGGTCTTTAGGTTTGAAACTAGATAGCTTAGGGGTTACATTTTCTTGGGTGGTTTTGCACTAAACTGTTTTCCAAGGAAAGTAGTGGTCTGACATTTCTGAAACACGGATCCCTAAATATCAGGGGACTGTTAAGAAATCGAGGCATGTAGCTTTGGGCATTGCGTGGCACCACGCGATGGGTTTGAGCTAACTTTAGCTCATATAACAAAAATAACCCCTTTTTTCTGTACCTTCGTGCCTAGTTATAGATCATCTTAGTTCGCCTACTAACTACGTCGCTTTTTCGTGCGAAAAAGGTGGCCCCCCGAAGTAGACCAGAGACTTGATCCTGACCGATCTGCTTTTGGGCCAGCAGCTGGCCCCTCCGACCAAGGTAACCCATACCTTTTTAGGGAACTAGATTGGACTGCTGCTAGTTTTAGGTTAATTTGTTTGAACCCCAACAAGCTAGTTAGTCACCACCCCATCGATCTGGACCTAAACATAACTCTCCTCCAATGCATGGACCGTTTGGTGGTGTGCTACGACCATAGCTACCCCAAAGGCACCACTGTTGTTGAGAATACACTACACTTTGGGTCGTCTATTTTCAAAGAATATGGAACCAACCTTAGGACTTTACCCTCTTTTCTTAAAGGGGAATTTTCTCCTAGATCTAGGAAGTATGTAGATGAATCTAGCCCTGAGGAGGGACCTAAACACCCTAGGATTTTAGAGATTGTACCCCTAGATTCCCCCTCCTCTCCATTACTCCTAAAGCCAGAGGTCACAATGCCTAGCCCGGTTCATACACCCGAGCTGGTGATTATAGATTCCTCCCCCAGCCTGGAGGGTAAGACCATTATCTCCTCTTTCTTTATATATGTTTTTGACAATTTTTGTGAAAAAATGTAGAGTCCCAAAATGTTTACTTAGTTAGCAAGATAGTTAGTAGTAGTTATAGTATTTTAGATTTCGTGGATTTTGGTTCAAACCGGGACTTAGTTGGAAACTCATAGCAACAATTATGGATTTCATAAGTTTAACCTATAGTTTAAGAATATTAATTATCACATAAGGTTTAATTTTTTTAGTAGTTATGATTATTATAGTATAGTATAGGTTTATGATATTAGTAGCCTTGTTTGTGGATTAGGTTGTTATTTAAATAATTAAATAATTAGCTTTCTAATGGTATAAATATGGTCTAAATCCAAATCTTACAGCTCTAGTTATGTTGATTTTACTACAGGTGAGTTTAGAGTTACGAGATTTAGGAAGTTAGAAGTTAGGATTCTATTTTATTTAAATTTAAATTTGGATTATAGTTAGAATGAAATTAAGTATTTTTTTAATTATAAAAGAAATTTCTAGAAACTCTAGAATCTTCCAGAACCACTAAGAGCATGACACTTGTCATAATCATATTTATTTAAGGATATAATTATAAAAGAAAGTTCTAGAAACTCTAGAACCTTCCAGAACCACTAAGAGCATGACACTTGTCATAATCATGTTTATTTAAGGATTTAAGTATTTTTTTTTTAAATAGGATAGTTTCACTCCTCAGACTCTATAAATAGGACCTAGTACCCAACCATTCCTCTCATTCTTCAAGCTGTGATCAGAGCCTCCAAGGTGCCAGTGTTACCATAGAGTGATAAACACTTGGGTTGGGAAAAAGCTTTGTCATTCTTAAGCTTTATAAAATACATGGGAATTGAGGTTCAGTGTATTTCGGTATTGAAGTTAGACCAATCGATAAGGTCAACTAAGGTATTCCTATTCTTTAAGTCTAGTTCTTTAAAATTCTTTAGTTTTCTTTAGTTTCTCTTATTCAGATCCTAACTTTTGTTATTGGTTCTTGATTAGGTTCTTGAAACTTAAAGATCTTTCTTGGTAAGTTTCTTCTTGAAGGTTTAGTTTCCACATTTATTCTTCTCTTTAGAAATACTCACCATTCTTATTGTTGGTTTTAGGAGTGTTCCAATTCCCGTATTTGTTCTCAAATATCTTGGTTATGGTAAGGAAAATAGGATAGCTTTTATTTGCTTATATGTTATAATTATGCTATAATATGTTATGTTATGATATGTTATGATATATGTTTTTGGGGCTTATAGTTGCTTAGCTAGAAAACCTCAATGTATTTTGAGGCTTATAGTTGCTTAGCTAGTAAACCGCAATGTTTACCATGTACATGGGTTAGAATTGTGATATATGTTTTATAGTATATGTTTTTGTTATAGTCGTATGTTTATGTTTTATGTTATATGTGTTAGTATATTTTCCTTGCTGGGCATTAGGCTCACTCCTATTTCTTTTAGTGTGATGCAGGAAACTAGATACGGAGGCAGGAGGATTCTTGGTGGCTTGACTTGTGTATTGAGGATGAATGGAATGAATGGGCTGCAAGTCGATCGAGGATGATGTTGTTTTTAGTTTTTTTTTAAAATTATATTTCTATGCATTTTCCACATTTAGTATTGTAAACAATCTTCTTTAGTTTAAAATTATGTTTTATTATTTAAACAATGGGTACCCATACCAAAATTCTATTTTACTTTGTAATTTTCACAATATTATGTTGAAGTTTTAATAAAGTTATTATTATTTCTTATGTATATGTTCTTCAAAGTAATAGCTTTGTTTAGTAGTTCTAATGGTCCAAGGTCTTAGAATAGTTGGGTCATTACAACTAACCCCCTTTGTTCTTTATAGGTGAAGAAATGGAACAAGCAGGAGCTCTCGACCTACGGACTATTTTTAGGCTAAAATGCCTGAAGCGGGCCCTGTTGTTAAGAAGCCCAGGTGGCGAAGAAGACCACTCCTGCAGCAGGGAATACTTCAAAATCCTTTGCTAATGGTAAGGACACGAGCTTAGCTTGGGAGCTAGCTCCGGTGACCTCTGTCACCGTTGCGCATGTTCCCCCTCCCCCACCTCAACTCATGCCTCCTCCTCAAGTGATACAGGCTGATGCCCCCACTGTCCGAATACTGGTTGATCCTCAGGACCTGGAGAGGATCCCTGAAGCTTTTCGGGGTATTATTTATGAGACAACGTCTCATATGATGGGCCACACCTACAAATCCAATGTAAGGGACCTGAGAACCATAGAGGAGCGTAGCCTAGAGAATGTCTTTGAGTTCGACATGGGGATGAACCTCACCGTGAGTTCTTCTCCCATATCTCGTGATGAATTTTTTTGGCAGTGGCCAGCTCGGCTTTGGTGGTCTGCCAAGGCTACTCTCACCTCTTCCGAAGAAAAAGAATAGGCCGCAAAGACCGCAACATCCACCTCCCGAGCTCAGACCGCAGAAGAAAACCATCGTCCCAAATAGCTTCAGGTCGAGATTGGGGAGCTCAAAGCGAAACTACTCGAGGCCAAGTTAAAGCCAAAGAGGAGAAGGTGGCGTCATCATCAGCCATGGAGGAGATGCTATACCATTTCTGGGCTGTCAACTAGGATGGGAACTTCTCTTTTATGGAGCCCGAGTTGTGGGATCCGTACCTTGCTAAATTCAAGGCTCGATTCTTGCAAGAATCCTCGGAAACCGGTGAGGCTTCTGGAGTAGCAGAGGGAGATGGCTAGGAGGTCACCTCTGCGGGGCGAGCTGACGGGGCCCAATAATTTTATTTATGATTTTTTTTGTAATTTTCAATAGTCTTTTGATATTAAACAATTGCCTTTTGTTTGCGGGCTCAGTTCGAGGTTATTTCTCCTCGATGTGACAATATATTTGTTTGTCTTATTTTTAATATATACCTAACTTTTGATCCATTTATCCTTCCTTTTATTATCTTCTCATGCTTACGAATCCTTACTCTTGTACATTCGAGATTTTAGGAATCGACTTTTAGATAGAGATAAATCTTATCAAACTGGGTTATATCCATGTTTTTGTTTGGTTAATTGTATCATACCTGTTAGAACCAGGCCTCAAACCTGGTTATATCCAGGGTTTTTAATGATTGAAACTTAGTTCGCAATAATTTTAATGAAAACTCAAGCTTTAAAAAGTCGTTATTTAATCAATTTTTCCAAACTTCTAAGTTTCGGACCTGGTTACGTCTAGGGTTTCAAATGATTTAAACTTAGTTGCGCTAGGTTTATTGAAAACTTGAGCTTTAAAAGGCCGTTGAATAATCAATTTTTCCAAGCTTCTAAGTTCCAGACCTTTATCCGAGCAGGCTTAATTTTGCCAATCTCGGTTATGTGCCCCCCAAGTAACCAGAATGCATAAACTTTCTTGGTACTTTTACCAATACGAGAACACGAGCTTGCAATAACAGCACTAAGAAATAGTTTTTTTAACAATCCATCTATTATTTAAGAGAAAAGACTTTTATAAATAAGCCTTACATTGATGGTGGTACTATTGATAATACTCTTTCAAATGCAGAGCATTTCAGGTCCGTGGACATACTTCTCCATTTAGTCGAGCTATCATAAAAGTTCCCTCGCGTAAGACTTCTACAATCTGGTATGGTCCTTCCCAGTTTGGGCCTAACACACCATCCTAAGGATCTTTATTTGCCAAAAAGACCCTTCGGAGAAACAGGTCGCCTAATCCCAGTCTACCACCCTTGACCTTTGAATTGAAATAGCGGGTGATCTTTTGTTAATAATGGGCGAGTTGTAATTGTGATTCCTCTCGTTTTTCCTCGATCAGATTGATAGATTCATTAAGTCGTCCATTATTTTGTTCTTTATTAAACATCCTTTGTTTGTGTATGGCTACCATGGATTCGACTGGAAGCATGGCATCTGTAACGTCCTCCTAATCCAGGACCGTTATACTGTGCACTTAAAATTGTGTCAGACCTGCTAATCAGGACATTTGGCTTAAATCGTGTAACTAAGGTTCCTGACAGGGGTTAGGGTTAAAATTTTTGGTCAAAGAACCATTGACTTTTATTTCAAAAGTGTTATACAAAATGGGATCCCAAAATATTACAACACAACTGTAATGCCCCGGATTCCTTATTATGGTTAATGGCTGGATTAGTAGGCCGGGAGGGCCATAACTGTTTAATTATGCCATTAAATGTGGTTATGCATGTTTATGAGAATTATATTATAATATGATGTTAAATGCATGCATGTGAGTCCACATTTGTTTACAGGGGTATTATGGTAATTTGGCCCGTTAAGGGTATAATTGTATATTTGTATGTGTGATAATGATATATTGTGAGACCACATTATAATGTGGATTGGTTCGAGTATTCCGACATGAGACGATCTTTAAACGAGATTTATCGGTTTGGTCATAACAGGTTTGAGCTCGGGGCTCGGGGTGAGTCTCGGGGTGATATGAAAGGTTATAGCGTTACCGAGGATTTTAGGGTAACGGGATATGAAATATTGGAGTTTGAGGATATTGAGAATAGCGGGAAATGGGAAGCGTTAATTATAATTAACGGGTTTAGCGGAATGTACCAATTTTGCCCTTGGGGTGGCTTTGGAGACTTAAGATGACATGAGGGGCATTTTGGTCTTTTTAAGGAGGATATATATAAGGTTTAGTGGCTGAAGGCTGTGGAATAAAACAGAGAAAAACAGGGGTTAGATTCTTCTCTTCCCGTACCTTCCCATAGCTTCATCTTCTTCATTGCTTCTTTGAGAGTTTTGTGTTCTTGGTGATAATTCAAGCTAGAGGAACTCAAGGCTGGGTTGGAGCACTTGTGTTAGCCTGTGTGGGAGGATTAAGCTAGTCACAAGGTGAGTTTTGGCCATTAATTTCAGTTAGTACTCTGTTTTCGTTCTGGTTTTTAACTCATGGATTTTGATGCGGGGAGTGAGGATTAAAGGGAGTTTTTGGTGTTAGATGGTTGGGTTTTGGTGAGGAGGTGTTATAGGTAAGGTTTGGGGGTTCAATTACATGTTTTAGGGAGGTTTTATGGGGGTTTAAAGGTCTGGTTTGAGAGGTAATTGCACAGGGAGAAAAACTGGTTCGTGTGGCCGACTTAGCCATTCTGGGCTGGGCGCCGCGGTGCAGCAGGGGAGCGCCGCGGCCCTTGGCGTTTGGCAGGCAGGGAGCCTCTCTGTCTGAAGGCGCGCCGCGGCGCAGAAGCAGGGAGGGCCACGGCCCTTGAGGCTAATTTTGCTAAAAAGTGGTTTTTAGCTTGGGGATTCAAACCATAGGCCTTGGGGTTGGACCTAGTACCCGGTTGGGTAGTATTTGATGTCTCGGGGGCTGGGATTTGGTTTGGGAACCCTTGGTTATCATTTTTATTGATGAATCCTATATTTTGGTTATGACCAGGTGACCGTCGAGGAATTTAAAGGTTGATCGTTCTCAGGGGTCGTTCATATTATAATACTCACTCGAACCAGAGGTAAGAAAACAGTGTATGAATATAGTTGCACCCTGTACAGGTATATGGCATGTATGATTTGATATTTGAGGCATGCTGGTTGATATATGTGGACATGGATTGCATATTAAGTGCTAGTGAACGCTGATTACCTGCTTGAGACACTGACTAGTCAGGGACCGACTCTAAAGTCGAGAATCATGCATTGAATGGCTCTATAGCATTAATGCCTGACCGACCCTAGGGTCGAGAAACTTACAAGCGCTTGCCTGGTCTACGACCAGATGACTATAGCCAAGGTATATGACCCCGGTGACCGTTTGTCACAAGGCTAAGGGACGTTGTCCATAGTTTAGACTCTAGAGTCGTGAGGAAGGTTATGTTGGTGACTAATCACCTTGCACCTGTCCTAAACAAACTTATAAATGAAACACTTATCGATTAAGCCCTGGTGACCCTATCGTCACATGGCTAGAGGGAGCGATGCTCATTATTGTGACTTTTGGCTATTGTCACCTATTTTTTGGACTGATAGTCCTGAAGGAATAACTATGATTATTGTTGATATTATATCATGCTATATTGTGTTTTCTTGCTGGGCCTCGGCTCATGGGTGCTATGTGGTGCAGGTAAAGGAAAGGAAAAGCTTGGCCATCCTTGAGTGGAGAGCTTGGGCGATGTAATGTACATACAGGGCCGCTTGACCGCCACGGTCAAGGAGTTCTCAGAGGGACTAGGGGTTTACCCTATTTTTGCCGCTTAGGCCGGCGGGGATTGTATATATGAACTGTAGCAACTCTTTTGTAACATGAACTACTTGTAAACGTTTTAAAAAGGCTCATGAGGAGTTTATTTACTTAATGAAAAGTGCCCTTTCCTTTTTACTAGTTTTACACCTTAACCTGTTAACGACACTTAGATCACGTTTTTAGCCAAAGGACTCGGGTAGCGGGTCAAATTTCCGGTTCACCGTTCTCCGTAACTGTTCTGGGGTAGCCAGGGTGTTACAACTTGGTATCAGAGCAATGCCAAGGATAATGTTCCTGTAGACTGGCTGGGTATGTACACACATCGTCGAAGACAAGCTCGACTCACGGTTTGGTAACTATTTACGTGGTTGCATAAATAATTGTTTAAACGTGATATATATGTGCTACCCGCATGCATGAGATATTATGTTGAGCTTGTGGCCTGAAATATCATATCTTCAGCAAATGTGTACTGATTAGTACTGAGATTGCTGGCACCTGCTTATTAGTATGTTTGTTTATGAGTTATTATATGATACATGCTGAGTGCTGAATGCCATGAACATGTATCTGGTTATGAATATTGAATGACTGTGGAATGTGACTATTATCTGTTTGTTCTTGGACCGTAAGGCAGCAAGAGGTTTAGTTATTACTACCTGACTGGCCGTATTGATTATTGTTTCAGTAAGGTATCAGTGACAGAATGAACCCAGAACAGACAGGCACCTCAGCTGGCCAGAATGGTCAGGGTCAGAATAATGACAGTAGTTAGGGTCAAGAGAATGACCAATCTCAAGTTCCACAGCCAGCACCTGCAAACTGGCAGCAGATGTTTAATGATTTGCAGGCTATAGTGGTAAAACAGGGAGAGGAGCTTCGTCTCCTAAGACAGCAACAAGTGCCAGTGGTAGCCAGTGTTGCAGAGGCACCTTCTGTGTCGGTGCCAGTTATTGGGCCACTGCCTGGGGTTGAAAACAGATTGGAACCTCTTTATGAGCGGTTCAGGAAACAGCAACCTCCTGTGTTTGAAGGCAGTGCTGACCCCACCAAAGCTGAACAATGGATGAGCATGCTTACCACTACGCTTGACTTTATGAGGGTAGTTGGTAATGAGAGGGTGGCTTGTGCTGCCTATATGTTTCGGGAAGATGCCCGGATTTGATGGGAAGTGGTTGGTCAGACCAAGGATGTTAATCTCCTGAGCTGGGAGGAATTTCAGACCTTGTTCAATGAAAAGTATTACAATGACGCCATTAGAGCGGCGAAGGCTGATGAATTTATGAGGCTACTTCAGGGAAACTTATCAGTAATTGAGTATGCCTTAAGGTTTGATCGTTTGGAAAAGTTTGCCAAGGAGCTGGTGCCCACTGATGGGACCAGGAGAGAGCGTTTCCTATAGGGGCTACAGCCTAGGTTAGCCAGAGATGTGCGCATCACCACTATGGCAGGAGTGACTACTTATGCACAGGTGGTGGAGAAGGCACTTACAGCTGAAACTGCAGAGATTAAGATCTGGCGTGAGAATGCAGCCAGAAGAGATTTCAGGAGGCCAGGTCCTCCATTTATGGGTTCTGGTAGGGGTGTTGGCCCCAGTGATCAGAAGAGGAAGGTTCCTGATACCTTCCCAGTTCCAGGTCCTGACAGGAGACCTCGTGGTGTTACAATAGGTCGTCCTGGGGGCAGTGAAGCCTGGAAGTCCTATCCCGAGTGTCCCAAATGCAAGAGGCATCACTTGGGAGAGTGTAAGGCAAGGGCCTGCTTCTCTTGTGGAGCAGTGGGCCATCTGAAGAAGGATTGCCCTAAGGCAAGAAAGGAAGAGCCCAAGAAGGCAGACAGCTCGGCCCCAGCGCGAGTGTTTGCATTGACTCAGGCAGAAGCTGAGGCTTTCCCCTCAGTTGTTACAGGTCAGCTTCTTAGTGCAGGAACTGTTTATAATGTATTGATTGACTCAGGTGCTATGCATTCCTTTGTTGCTAGTAGCGTTATTGATAGATTGTGTAGACCTTGTGATTTCCATGCTGTGGGGTTTGGTACTTTGTTACCCACTGGGGAGCTAGTTGTATCCAGGAGGTGGGTCAGATCTTTGCCAGTGATGGTGGAGGGCAGAGAGTTGTCAGTGGATCTTATAGAGTTGGTTATGACTGACTTTGATATGATACTGGGTATGGACTGGTTGGCCAAGTATGGGGCAACCATTGATTGCAGAAGGAAGATGGTCACCTTTGAGCTTGAGGGTGAGGATCCTTTTGTATTTGTTGGTACTGTGCATGGACCCCGTATTCCTATGATTTCAGCGTTTAGGGCTAGGGATTTTTTGCAAGGGGGTTGCATTGGATTCTTAGCCAGTGTGGTTGATACCACCAAGGTTGTGCCAGTGAGACCAGAGGATACTAGACTTGTGTGTGAGTTTCTGGATGTGTTTCCAGAGGATTTTCCAGGGTTGCCACCACACAGAGAGATTGAGTTCGTTATAGAACTGGCCCCAGGGACGGAGCCAGTGTCTAGAGCACCATACAGAATGGCCCCAGCTGAGTTGAAAGAATTAAAGGTACAGCTGCAAGAGCTGTTGGATTTGGGTTTTATAAAACCTAGCTTTTCACCTTGGGGTGCGCCAGTTCTGTTTGTAAAGAAGAAAGATGGTTCTCTGAGGATGTGCATAGATTACAGAGAACTGAATAAGTTGACCGTTAAGAACCGGTATCCTTTGCCAAGGATAGATGATCTGTTTGATCAATTGCAGGGTAAGACGGTATTCTCTAAGATCGACCTTTGTTCTGGTTATCATCAGTTGAGGGTCAAGGAGGGAGACATACCGAAGACCGCTTTTCGCACTAGGTATGGGCATTATGAGTTTCTAGTCATGTCATTCGGATTGACTAATGCCCCTGCCGCTTTCATGGACATGATGAACAGGGTGTTCGAAGATTATTTAGACCAGTTTGTGATTGTCTTTATCGATGATATTATGGTGTATTCTCAGACTGAGTCGGAGCATGAGCATCATCTGAGGTTGGTTCTATAGAGGTTGAGGGAACACAGATTGTTTGCAAAGTTCAAGAAGTGTGAATTCTGGTTGTCTCAGGTGTCCTTCCTTGGGCACATTGTCAGTAAGGAGGGGATTAAAGTGGATCCATCAAAGATTGAAGCGGTCAGAGATTGGCCAAGGCCAAAGAATGCTTCTGAGGTTAGAAGTTTCCTTGGATTGGCAGGGTATTACAGACGTTTTGTGGAGGGGTTCTCAAATATTACTACTTCGTTGACTGAGCTGACACGCAAAGGTCAGAAGTTTGTGTGGTCAGACAAATGTGAGAACAACTTCCAAGAGTTGAAACAGAGATTGATTACAGCTCCAGTTCTGAGTCTTCCTACAGACCAGGAGAAGTTTGTGATATACTGTGATGCTTCTCATCAGGGCTTGGGCTGTGTTTTGATGCAATCAAAGAGAGTTATAGCCTATGCTTCTTGTCAGCTGAAGGAGTATGAGAAAAGGTATCCTACTCATGACTTAGAGTTGGCAGCGGTGGTTTTTGCTTTAAAGATATGGAGGCACTATCTCTATGGAGAGAAGTGTGAGATTTATACAGACCACAAGAGCCTGAAGTACTTCTTCACTCAGAAGGACTTGAACATGAGGCAAAGGCGTTGGCTGGAATTAGTGAAAGATTATGATTGTGAGATTTTGTATCACCCAGGGAAAACCAACGTGGTAGCTGATGCTTTAAGCCGGAAGGGTCCGGGACAGATTCATGGTATTAGACTGATAGCCAGAGAGTTAGCTGATGATATGACCAGAGCTGGTATAGAGTTGCTGGTGGGCCAGTTGGCCAATGTTACGCTACAGTCTACGCTGCTAGAGAGAATTAAAGAGGGTCAGTTGAGTGATCCACAGCTGATCAAGATTAGAGAGGATGTCTTGGCTGGAGCATCCAGGGATTATACAGTGTCTGATTTGGGGTTGTTGAGGTACAAGGGACGGATATGTGTTTCGTTAGACACTGCGTTGAGGCGGGAGATTCTGGATGAATCTCATACTACACCTTACTCTTTGCATCCAGGCACCACGAAGATGTACCAGGATGTAAGATCATTGTACTGGTGGCCAGGGATGAAGAGAGATGTAGTGGGATATGTGGCTAAGTGCTTGACATGTCAGCAGGTCAAGGCTGAGCATCAGAGGCCGGCAGGGTTACTGCAGCCTCTGGATATTCCAGAGTGGAAGTGGGAAGACATCACAATGGACTTTGTGGTGGGCTTGCCCAGGAAAGTTGGTCAGCATGATTCCATTTGGGTGATAGTGGATCGCTATACCAAGTCAGCTCACTTTCTACCAGTGAGGACTACTTATATTGTTGACCAGTATGCAGATCTCTATGTGAGAGAGATCGTGCGTCTCCATGGTGCTCCTAGGTCGATCGTGTCTGATCGGGACCCTACATTCACTTCCAAGTTTTGGAAGAGTTTACAGACGACTATGGGTACACGACTGAAGTTCAGTACAGCTTATCATCCTCAGACAGATGGGCAATCTGAGAGGACGATTCAGATATTGGAGGACATGCTGCGAGCATGTGTGCTGGACTTTGGTGGATCATGGAGTAAGTATCTGCCTTTGATAGAGTTCTCCTATAATAACAGTTACCAGTCTACCATTGGTGTTGCACCTTATGAGATGCTGTATGGTAGGAAGTGTAGATCTCCCATTCATTGGGATGAGACAGGTGAAAGGAGATACTTAGGTCCTGAGGCGGTTCAGAGGACCAGTGAGGCTATTGATAAGATTAGAGCTCGGATGCTTACTTCTCATAGTAGACAGAAGAGCTATGCAGATCCCAAACGCAGGAACATGGAGTTCCAAGTAGGAGACTATGTCTTCCTTAGAGTCTCGCCATGGAAAGGGGTGAGAAGGTTTGGGAAGAAAGGCAAGCTGAGTCCCAGGTTTGTAGGTCCATTTGAGATCCTAGAGAGGATTGGTCAAGTGGCTTACAGGCTAGCTTTGCCTCCGGCGTTGTCAGCCGTGCATAATGTGTTTCATGTTTCCGCTCTTCGGAGGTATGTATCTGATGAGAGTCATGTTTTGAGTTATGAGGATCTGGAGCTTGAGCCAGATCTCTCCTTTGAGGAGCAGCCTGTTCAGATACTTGATCAGAAGGATAAAGTCCTCAGGAATAAGATAATACCTTTGGTTAAGGTGTTGTGGAGGAACAGCAAGGTGGAGGAGGCGACCTGGGAGCTGGAGTCTGATATGCGGAGTCAGTTTCCCGAGCTGTTCAGGTAAATTTCGAGGACGAAATTTCTGTAAGGAGGGGATAGTTGTAATGCCCCGGATTCCCTATTATGGTTAATGGCTGGATTAGTAGGCCGGGAGGTCCATAACTGTTTAATTATGCCATTAAATGTGGTTATGCATGTTTATGAGAATTATATTATAATATGATGTTAAATGCATGCATGTGAGTCCACATTTGTTTACAGGGGTATTATGGTAATTTGGCCCGTTGAGGGTATAATTGTAAATTTGTATGTGTGATAATGATATATTGTGAGACCACATTATAATGTGGATTGGTTCGAGTATTCCGACATGAGATGATCTTTAAACGAGATTTATCGGTTTGGTCATAACAGGTTTGAGCTCGGGGCTCGGGGTGAGTCTCGGGGTGATATGAAAGGTTATAGCGTTACCGGGGATTTTAGGGTAACAGGATATGAAATATTGGAGTTTGAGGATATTGAGATTAGCGAGAAATGGGAAGCGTTAATTATAATTAACGGGTTTAGCGGAATGTACCAATTTTGCCCTTGGGGTGGCTTTGGAGACTTAAGATGACATGAGGGGCATTTTGGTCTTTTTAAGGAGGATATATATAAGGTTTAGTGGCTGAAGGCTGTGAAATAAAACAGAGAAAAACAGGGGTTAGATTCTTCTCTTCCCGTACCTTCCCATAACTTCATCTTCTTCATTGCTTCTTTGAGAGTTTTGTGTTCTTGGTGATAATTCAAGCTAGAGGAACTCAAGGCTGGGTTGGAGCACTTGTGTTAGCCTGTGTGGGAGGATTAAGCTAGTCTCAAGGTGAGTTTTGGCCATTAATTTCAGTTAGTACTCTGTTTTCGTTCTGGTTTTTAACTCATGGATTTTGATGCGGGGAGTGAGGATTAAAGGGAGATTTTGGTGTTAGATGGTTGGGTTTTGGTGAGGAGGTGTTATAGGTAAGGTTTGGGGGTTCAATTACATGTTTTAGGGAGGTTTTATGGGGGTTTAAAGGTCTGGTTTGAGAGGTAATTGCACAGGGAGAAAAACTGGTTCGTGTGGCCGACTTAGCCATTCTGGGCTGGGCGCCGCGGCGCAGCAGGGGAGCGCCGCGGCCCTTGGCGTTTGGCAGGCAGGGAGCCTCTCTGTCTGGAGGCGCGCCGCGGCGCAGAAGCAGGGAGGGCCACGGCCCTTGAGGCTAATTTTGCTAAAAAGTGGTTTTTAGCTTGGGGATTCAAACCATAGGCCTCGGGGTTGGACCTAGTACCCGGTTGGGTAGTATTTGATGTCTCGGGGGCTGGGATTTGGTTTGGGAACCCTTGGTTATCATTTTTATTGATGAATCCTATATTTTGGTTATGACCAGGTGACCGTCGAGGAATTTAAAGGTTGATCGTTCTCAGGGGTCGTTCATATTATAATACTCACTCGAACCAGAGGTAAGAAAATAGTGTATGAATATAGTTGCACCCTGTACAGGTATATGGCATGTATGATTTGATATTTGAGGCATGCTGGTTGATATATGTGGACATGGATTGCATATTAAGTGCTAGTGAACGCTGATTACCTGCTTGAGACACTGACTAGTCAGGGACCGACTCTAAAGTCGAGAATCATGCATTGAATGGCTCTATAGCATTAATGCCTGACCGACCCTAGGGTCGAGAAACTTACAAGCGCTTGCCTGGTCTACGACCAGATGACTATAGCCAAGGTATATGACCCCGGTGACCGTTTGTCACAAGGCTAAGGGACGTTGTCCATAGTTTAGACTCTAGAGTCGTGAGGAAGGTTATGTTGGTGACTAATCACCTTGCACCTGTCCTAAACAAACTTATAAATGAAACACTTATCGATTAAGCCCTGGTGACCCTATCGTCACATGGCTAGAGGGAGCGATGCTCATTATTGTGACTTTTGGCTATTGTCACCTATTTTTTGGACTGATAGTCCTGAAGGAATAACTATGATTATTGTTGATATTATATCATGCTATATTGTGTTTTCTTGCTGGGCCTCGGCTCATGGGTGCTATGTGGTGCAGGTAAAGGAAAGGAAAAGCTTGGCCATCCTTGAGTGGAGAGCTTGGGCGATGTAATGTACATACAGGGCCGCTTGACCGCCACGGTCAAGGAGTTCTCAGAGGGACTAGGGGTTTACCCTATTTTTGCCGCTTAGGCCGGCGGGGATTGTATATATGAGC